>NC_091944.1:38293320-38488320 GCF_041260155.1 Ptychodera flava | reverse complement strand
TCAACAGGTGCACTTTCACTCTCATTTACATTGTCAACAAAATCCTTGATTTCATCATTAAAATCACGAAAATTGTCATGTTCCATTCCAGCTGTGTTCAATAGATTTGCAAAGTAGTGGAACCAGCTATCATTATCAATATTGTTTGATGGGGAAATTGGTTTTCCCTTTAGCAATGACAAGAAATACTTGGAGTTGGTTTGTTTGGCTGCCACTTCCAATCTTTCTAGATTGCAAAGTTTGTACTCATCCATTTTTCTCTTCAACAACTCTTTATACTCACAATTGAACATTTTTAACTCATGTAAATTGTATACAGATCTGTTGTTTCTAAATCTACTCATCTGCCGATTTACAATACATTTATTATAAATCTCTTGCATTCACTGTCATGCCATGAATTCTTAGGGTGTTTTACAACTCAGTCAGAACTCAGTACATATTTGCATGTGTGTTTCTTGCCATCTGCTGCAAATTTTAACATTTCCAACAAACAATATGCAGCCTGATCAATATTCAAATTTGTTACAAAAGTGTCAAACTCTGCTGTATGTACACTTGTTTCTGATAAGTTCCAATAATCAATAAAATGAGACCGCAAAGTGTCATCCCATATAAACTTTTTAATGTTGAGGTGGAACCAGTATTTGAGTTACTTTCTATGATATTTGAGTCTGTATTAACAACACATTTAAAGGAAGCCTTTATATCAAAGACTAAAAGGTTGATGGTCTAATTCAATTCTAGAGTCAACATAAAATTGTGAAATATCAGAAAAAAATACATGGTAACGTGAGCAAGTAATCCATAACACTGCTCCCAGAAGTACTGACATAAGTAAAGTTCCTACTGCCACTTCCCATGATTAATCTACTGTTCACAATTCTAAGATCAGTACATTGACAAAACTTGAGAAATTTTCTACTTGGGTTATTATAAATCTTATCACTTAAAATACTATTTGGAATATCAACAATATCTGTATCGAAAACAGCTTCATCAGACAGCGCAAATTTCATAACGTTATTGTTGACATAATCGGCTTCATCAGCAGTATGAGTGTTAAAATAACCACATACATAAAATTTTGCACTCGGAAATGGACCAGTTAGTTGAACAAAATCATGCTTAAGGCATTCTGAAGTACAATTTTGACCATGACAATCCATATCACTTGGTGAAATATAAACAACTGCGAGGATAAATACAGGGATCTTATCGTCATCATCAAAAAAACTGATCCATATAATATTATCTGAAATACTGTTAATGTGGTTTACCTTTAGTGAAAGCGACTCTCTGTAGTAAATATTTGTTCCACCGGGATGTCCACCATATTTTGACTTTTTCTTGCACAGTTTCTGAATCGATTTAAACCCATCTATCACATAACACGAGTCGTTTGAGATCCATGTCTCTGTAAGGCTTACTATCTCAAAGTTTTGCAGGTAAGAAATAAAATCTAAATCACCAATCTTTGATGCAAGACCATTAATGTTCCAAAAGACACACTGTAGATATGAACGGTTTGGGTTTGCCATTGAGTTACTGGGGTTCTCTTCGAGTGGTGGTTGTAATTATGCTCTTCCTTCTGTTCCAAATGTGGCCTTGGCCTTCATCCTATCTTGTACCTTGTAATCTCTGACGTTGTCCAGATATTGGCTGTATGACATCGCTATAACTATCATACACAAATGTAACTCTGTCTATTTTAAGCTTGTCATACAACCGAAACGTTCATTTGCCTTGAATGACAGTCTTATGTTATCTCTAGTATCTTGTCTTCCAGGATGTCAAGCTACCAAACCATAGAGCGTCATATCTGTATCTGAGAGGAATGTTACATGTTGCATGTAATAGACCCATCAGTGGGATTGAAGACTTTCATAATCTTGCAGCAGCAGATCTTAGAATATTCCCATCTGAGTGAGTTATCCTATACATCATTACATGGGTTTAAGATTTGAATACTTACACAGTGCATGTAAAGAAATAATGTGGTTTATGTGAAACACGTGAGGGTAGAAAGAACTAATTGGCTTTTAGAAATTAAACATCGTAGGTTCTACATGTCTGGCTTGAATTGAAACTGTTCCTTTGCCCTATTACTTGAGACGTATTCCCTTGTACTTTATTCACCCCAGCTATTCTGTATGATATCATTACACAGCAAGAAAAATAAATGTGGAAGTTGTAACAGGTTTCAAGTATAACCAGTGATCATATTAATTTTATCGGGAAAGTAGAAGTGAGTGGATGTCCTGATCTGAGGTAGTGTGCGCCTTGAAAGTGAAAGACTTTAACTTTTACTCAAATTTTCCTTAATGAAACTTTCAACCATTCTTTTACCAAAGCAGGAATAAAAATATTTTTGATTTGGAAAAACTAAGATGGTGAAAAGTTTTCTTGCACCAAGAGCTTTAAAATGGACCCCTACAAGTTTTAGGGTCCAAATATCTGTCCCTGAGGCGCATTCTACCTTAATGAGAGAGTAGTGATATGTGATGTGCCACTGTCACTTGTCATACCATGATCTCTGATCATCGCTACCGTATTTATTACAGAGTTGATTGAACAAGTATTAAATCATTTTTTCATCATTATCAGTGTTGTCAGTAAAATTTTGTCAAACTTAAATGAGGAAGACAAAACAAGACTGAATGAAAAGAGTTTTTACAAGAGAGCTGAAGTCTGGAGGAAAATATCCGGCAAAAAGGAAAATGGACCGAGGAAGAAAGTGACTATGGAACCTGAAAATATTCCTCAAAGACCTGTCAGTAAGTACTAGCTTTCTGAATCATCAATCTGACAATATACAAACATAATATGTAATTTATAGTAGATCTAGAAACACAATGGTGCAATAACAGGGAACATTACACTAAAGTGTTGTCCTACATGACAGCTTTATTGCTTTTGGTGTTTTAGAAAAATGAACAGTAAATGATAGTGATTATGTCTACAATTCTGCAAACATCTGTGTGGTCATTGTTTTAGATTAGTGACAATAAACATTTTACAGTATAGATTTGTGGAAATTTACACTTACTTCTACTCAAAGATGTAAAAAAAATTTTTTTTATAGATCTTGAAGATTTCATCAAACACATACAATTGCTTGAGATTGCCAGTGACAGAGATGCTATCTCAAGATTATTCTATTCATTAAGTCTTGGTAAAGCACAGTGTAAGTAGAACTTTACTGGTGACATATTTCACACAAAGAGAAGCCATACCTACCAGTACTTCAAAATTACAAAAAAATCATTGTATGGTTTAAACTATTCCAGCAAAATCCTTGTCAATGATTTGTTTGAAAAATAAACGCGATTGGAACTGTTTTGGGATAATCGGATGGTGAAGTAGTGTTGTAATCTGCACTTGTAACCTCATCCACTTTTCTTTTTATGTCACACACTTGTTTTTATGAGTTATTTGTAATATTGCAACATTCAGCTATAGGACACCTAAAAGTTTTGATAAATTTAAAAAAATATGAAGATCCAACCATCCCAAATTAGTTCCAATCGTGTTAACATCAAAATATGTGTGATGACAACATTCTTCTTGTAAGATGAAATCAAACAACTCTAAACAAATTGAGAGCATATCATGTGTGACAGCATCTAGTCAGTGTACATATACTGCAAAGTCTTTCAGCCAATCCAAAGGAAATGCTTAATGTTTGTCTCAATCTCTTGGATATTATCATATACCCATGCCCATATCGTCTCATCCTGGTGATGTTTACCGTAAAATATCAGCCGCAATATTTCACGGTAAACGTCAAGATATGCATGATAAATGTCATTGGTTTAAGAGTATATCCGAACTACATTTGCAATTTGATGGTAAACAACGTAAACAAACAAAATGGCTGCCACTCTCCACCTGCGAAGCGAAGTCGCTGACGTAAATATTTGAAGGGCTCTGAGGAACACGGATATTTTGGGTTGCTAAAAGACGGATATAATACGTTGAGTCTTGTAATGTTTTTTCTGTTAAAATTCTTGTATTTTTTTAGCCAAGCTCTAGCAAACATTCTACTGTTCGCATGGCACGGTCTACCTCCAAACAGGTAGCGAGCACGTGGCTTGACAGCAATGTTGCACGTGTGACACCTGTTGACATGGCAACTCTCAGTGTAAACAAACAAAATGGCAGCCCATCTCCATGCCGTACGACAATCGAGCATGTTCGAAATCAGAAGAGATTTAATGCAAAGGACAGTTTTTGATTGATTACAATTCTTACAGCATACTGCACCTTAAAAAGTTCCCCCTGTAAAGCAATGTTTTAATCCTGGTGTCTTTCTTTTTGGGGTTCATTGAGATATGGAGAACTCGCAGCGATGCATGTGCATGATGTTGACGGTAAAGTTTATGAATGAAACCTGTTCACACAAATATTTCGATATTTATGCGCAAGGCATAATAAAGTAAAGCCTCAAATTCTAAGGTTTTTCGTAGTGAAATTCCGGGTATGGGTATATGATAAATTGGTTATTACCCAATATCACCTGTTCCTTGCATCATATCAGCATTGGTGTTATTTTGCTGCGTCAGACACTTGACTTCATCTCGTGTCTGACGCAGCACAAGTGACACTCACGCTGATACGACGCAGGAACAGGCGACATTATACGGTACATGCCAAGGAACTCTATTACTTATTTTCTTGACAATATCTTTAATATTTGTAAGAGATTGTATTTCTCCACCGCGAACTTTTAATTTTGTACAGGAAACTTTATTTTGGAGTAAAATGTTTAACAACACTTTTGAACAAACTTTTTAACTTTTAAAAAATAAGCTTAGCTTTAATTTACTTTTAACTTCTCAAAAGTATTTTATTTAAACTTTAACTTTAAGCAAAATATTTGTTTCTCAAAAGTATTATTTATTGTGTAAAACAAAGTAAAAATTGTACAAGAGTACCAACTCCCCTACAAGTCATGGAACTTTATTACTTTTGAATATGAACTCTTATTTCTTGACAATATATTTGATATTTGTAAGAAATTTTATTTCTCCTCAGCAAACTTTTAATTCTGTAGGGGAAACTTTATTTTGGGGGTAAACTGTTTTTAAAAACTTTTAACAAATTGAAAAAGAACGGTAACTTTAAAAAAATTAATTTTAACTTTAAACAAAATATTTGTTTCTCAAAAACGTTTTTTATTTTGTAAAACAGATTAAATTGTTCAAGAGTACCAGCTCAAAACTCATTTAAATTTTTTGCAGAGCGTGAACTGTGTGTTAATGGATGATATAACCTTATGTCTTTAGAGCAGAAAACTTCAATTCTTTAAAGAAAAGTTTTATTTTCCAAGTAAAATTAATATCTTTATGGAAAAAAGATTTTCTCAGAGCAGCAAATTGAAATTCATTGAATAAAACTTTTTTTAGCTCCGCTGTCAGTAACGCGAAGCTTATCAAATAGGTTGATTTATCAAATACCGGTAGGTTGATTTTCCATCCATCTGCGTCTGTCGTCGTCGTCTGTCGTCGTCCATTGTCCATCAACCATTGCCTTCTCTTCTGAAACCGAAAGTCTGATTGCTTTGAAATTCTATATGCAGTTCACTTGGGGTGACCTCACTAAGTTTGTTCAAATCGTGGTGAAATTTGCATATTTGTAGTTTTGGGGCATTTTTTGCTGTTTTTGGTAAAAAAATCTTCTTCTCTGAAACCGCTTGTCCGATTGCTTTGAAATTTGATATGCAGTTTACTTAGGGTAACTTCAGTCAGATTTATTCAAATTGTGGTGAAATTTGCGTATTTGTATTTTTAAGGCAATTTTTGTCGTTTTTGGTAAAAACGTCTTTAAAAATCTTCTTCTTCAAAACTACCAGTCAGATAGCTTTGACATTTGGTACATATGTCCCTAGGGATGATCTATTTCAGATTTGTTCAAATTGTGCTGAAATATGTTGCATTTTTAAGGCAATTTTTGCCATTTTTGGTCAAAAAATGTGTTTCTCAAGAAGTACTGGTCTGATAGCTTTGAAATTTGGTATACAGGTTTCTATAGATGAACTAAGTAATATATATTGAATTTCGGATAAAAATCTGTAATTTTGTATTTTAGGGGCAATTTTGCCATTTTTGGTCAAAAAATGTATATTTCCAAAACTACTCATTTGATAGCCTTGCAATTTAGTATACAGGTTCCTACAGATGAACTAAATGATATTTATTGAAATTATGATGAAATCTGCAATTTTGTAATTTTGGGGGCAATTTTTGCCATTTTTGGTCAAAAAATGTGTATTTCCAAAACTACTGGTACTCATCTGATAGCTTTGAAATTTGGTATACAGGTTCCAATATATTGTTACGTGCAGAGAAAACGAACAAAAGGGTGAACTCAGCAGTTAACGTTTAAACAAAATTTATTACGAAAATAAATCTAATTGCTAAGTCAGGGATAGAGTACAAGCTTTAAAAGTGTACAGACTACTTATCTCAGCTGGGACGGCAAAGCTCCAGTCTCAGAGTTGTAACAGTCAGTCGGATGAATGAACAGTCCTTCGGCTTGCAGGCTTGAAGCTGCACAAAGTCCACAGTATAAATCCAGCGTTGGCAGTGAAGGTCTTGAAAAGTCTTGAGAATGACTACTGCTGGAGTTTAGTAACACACAAGAGACACGATCCCAAAAGTCTGACTGGAAGCTGTGCACGTCCCTTTTATACACATGTGCTTACATAAGAGCATATAAGAACAGTCTAGAACTTTTATTGACATGCTAATTACTGTTCTAAAATTATCTCTCTTACACAACTAATCAACTTTCCAGAACATTCCAAACATGACTAATTGAATTCAAGGTTGTGAGGTCATTAAGGGCAGTGACCTTGAGAATGTTCTAGACTAATTGAACTCAGGTCATGATGAGTGTGGGGGGAAATGACCTACATAACAATATGAACTAAATGATCTTTATTGAAATAATGATGAAATCTGCAATTTTGTATTTTACGGGCAATTTTTCCATTTTGAGTCAAAAAATGTGTTTCTCTAAAAGTACTGGTCTGATAGCTTTGAAATTAGATATGCAGGTTCCTACAGATGAACTAAATTTGATATTTTGAAATTATGATGAAATCTGCAATTTTGTATTTTTTGGGCAATTTTTGCCATTTTTGGTCAAAAAATGTGTATTTCCAAAACTACTGGTACTCATCTGATAGCTTTGAAATTTGGTATACAGGTTCCAATAGATGAACTTAATAATCTTTATTGAAATAATGATGAAATCTGCAATTTTATATTTTTGGGGCAATTTTTCCATTTTGGGTCAAAAAATGTGTTTCTCAAAAAGTACTGGTCTGATAGCTTTGAAATTAGATATGCAGGTTCCTACAGATGAACTAAATGTGATATTTTGAAATTATGATGAAATCTGCAATTTTGTATTTTTTTGGCAATTTTTGCCATTTTTGGTCAAAAAATGTGTTTCTCAAAAACTGCAAGTCGATAGCTTTGATATTTGGTATACAGGTTCTAAGGGATTATTGGAATATATGATATATCGAAATTATGGTGAAATCTGCAATTTCTATTTTTGGGGGCAGTTTTTGCCATTTTTGCTCAGAAAATTTTATTCTCAAAAAACTACTAGTTAGTGCTACAATATATTGAATGAGTAGATCATTGTTATTTTGTGTTGAATACATGGCGAGACACGGGTGAATCTATAGTGCATTTGACCCTGCTTATTTGACCTGAGTCACCAAAGAACGGTTTTATGTTTGAGTGATTCGTCCTGACGGCCAATGGTGTGCGACGGTGCCGCATTGGGGTTCCTTCATCAGTAGCTGTGGGTCCATAGCTGAGGTGTTTTCGGACTGGATTTCTGCTTTTTAGTCCCCACGGACACCGTCCGGGGGGACTTATAGGTTTGGTCATGTCCGTGCGTGTGTGCGTGCGTGTGTCCGTGCGTGCGTGCGTGCGTGCGTCTGTGCGTCCGTCCGTCCGTCCGTTCACGCAGATATCTCTGAGATGCCTGGAGCGATTTCATTCAAACTTGATACAAGGATTACTTCATATGTCATACAGATGCACGTCAATTTGTTTTTTGATACGATCCAATATGGCCGCCAGGCGGCCATTTTATTACGATTTTTTCATGTACAGAGCCATAACTCAGGCATGTTCCAACCGATTTTATTCAAAGTTGGTACAAGGACATTGACCAATGTCATAGATATGCACGTCAATTTGTTTTGTGATACGATCCAATATGGCCGCCAGGCGGCCATTTTATTACGATTTTTTCATGTACAGAGCCATTACTCAAGCATGTTTCGACTGATTTTATTCAGAGTTGGTACAAGGACATTGACCAATGTCATAGATATGCACGTCAATTTGTTTTGTGATACGATCCAATATGGCTGCCAGGCGGCCATTTTATTACGATTTTTTCATGTACAGAGCCATTACTCAGGCACGTTTCAACCGATTTTATTCAAAGTTGGTACAAGCTTATTGACAAATGTCATAGCTGTGCACGGCAATTTGTTTTGTGATACGATCCAAAATGGCCGCTGTGCGGCCATTTTATTAGGATTTTTTTCATGTACAGAGCCATTACTCAGGCACGTTTCAACCGATTTTATTCAAAGTTGGTACAAGGACATTGACCTATGTCATACATATGCAAGTCAATCTGTTTTGTGATATGATCCAATATGGCCGCCAGGCGGCCATTTTATTACGATTTTTTCATGTACAGAGCCATTTCTCAGGCATATTTGCATGTTTCGACCAATTTTATTCAAAGTTGGTACAAGGACATCGACCAATGTCATAGCTATGCACATCAATTTGTTTTGTGATGCGATCCTTTATGGCCACTGTGCGACCATTTTGTTACGATTTTTTCATGTCCTGAACCATAACTCAGACATGTATCAAGTGAATTTATTCAAAAGTATTTTTATCACAGACCTAATGAAGAGGACTCTATCCTCTCTGAGGACCTGTAATCAAAATACCCATTAACAAGTGGGGACTGTGTCATCAACGATGACTTTTTACGTGCTGGTTTTGACTTTTACGTTGTTAACCCCGCCACCACAGCTGTGAACCCACAGCTACTTCATCAGTTGCTGTGTTGCTAATGTTATGTATCCCCACTGTTTTGTTGTGTGATAGTCATCTTTTCTAAGAGGAGAAGCCAGATTCGTTATTGATAGTCTTCGACTGAAACTGAACCAGGCCCGCCAGATTTGACCACAGTCGCACGTGGTTCATTACATGGTAGCTGTTGGTCCATTCATGGAGGTAGGAAGACCTCCATGGTCCATTGCTGTGGTGTTTTCGGATGGGATTTATGCCTTTTACGGGCTGGTTTTGACTTTTTAACCCCACCACCACTTGAAAGTCAAAACAGCCCGTTAAAAAGGCAGAAATCCCATCCAAAGACACCACAGTTAAAATACACGGCGGCCGCTGTGTGGTATGTTGCACGTTTCCCCTTTTTCTAATGCATACCACACAGCGGTGGCCGTGTATTGAACCACGCACAACTGCGGATTCGACCGTTAACGCCAGTCCGTCAAAATAAGCATGGAGGTAATAGATGTTACCTTTATGAAATAAACTAGAAACTGCTTAGTGCAGCATAGCCATCCCATCTTTTTGTGTAGTTTCTGCACTCCTACGACGTCATCTTATATGGGAATTGTGGGATAGCTGCACTTCCACTATGAAGAAAAAAGTATTTTGCTATCTCAAAATATATTTTGTCTTCTCAAAAGAAAGTTTGTAGCTGAAACCTGAAAGTACGCCCTTACAAAATGAGTTACAGTACAATAGAACTCTTTATACTCGCCCTCACTTCAGTTGTGCAACTAGAAATTTAGGTTGAAATTTACTAGTTTAAAAGTAAATTTCCACTTAGGAAAAAATACCGGTCCTTCAAAAAATGAAACAACTGTTTTATTCACGAAAACCAACATATTTCTTCAGATTATCAGAAGTTCATTTCGGGAAGAAAAAGATTTGTGCAAAATATTGCAATTTTAGTTTCGGAAAAACTAGAGTTGGCTATTTTCTTCTCTGAAATGAATATCTTTAGAGTATTAGGAGTGTGTTCTGAATAAATCACACAGTTATTAATATTGCTATTGAAAGTTTACTGTTCAAAACACAAAAAAATATCAACACTGATTAAATGGTCAGTCTTCAGAAATAAATTTTGTTTATACTTTTGTAAAATGCAAAAGGAACACAGCATCATACGCAGGGCTACAGGCATGTAAATGTTTACTCAAAAAAGAATAGCATTTTTTTTTAAGAATTAAAAGTGCTTACTTTGAAATCAAAATTAGGCAAAGTATGCTAGAGTTGTACCCGCAAAAATTAGAGAATTTTGTATGTTAAAATTAGAGTTGCGTCCACACAATTTGAATTTTAGGCTCGTATAAGAGTTACGCCCATGGAAATAAGTTTAGTCCGTCAAAAATAGTTTTGTCCCTCATGATTACATATGCATCCGACAAAATTTACATTCATCTTGGGGAAATAAACTCTCATAAATATGAAATATATTGTCAAGAAAAATAAGAGTTTATATTTCAAAATAATGTAATGCCATATGACGTCTAGGGCCACCGTAGTATTGGGTAAACCTCTAAATATATACCATGACATGTCCTCACTTTATCTGCTAGAAAAAGAGAGTGTAAGTATAAGCATCTTTTCATGAATCAGACCTTTGAAAACATACAACTAACTTATACGAGATCTAATCATCACATCAGCATGTTCTGTTTATGGCAACATTTAAATGAAATTATTTTGAAATCATTCGACAATTGTAAATCTTTGTTCTGCTATTACATCATTGCTAATCATTCTTGCAGATGTAGAACCAGAAACATTTGGTATGTTCTATGAATGTTGGAAGGAATCGGAGATTGAAACTAATACTGTTTCAATACCTGATGGTGAACTTGACGGCAGTGAATGTGTGTTGAAAGTATCTTCATTGATCCGAACTGACCATGGTACAGGCAGACTTATTCTAACACAAAAGAGGCAAGTAATTTACTATACCTGGTAGTTGTATGTATCATGCAGGACTCCATTTTTAGAGCCAATTTTATACAAGATTACCAAAGTAAATGAGGAAGCAGTAAGTTTTATCATTTGTATGTCACAGTCAGACTCTGTTTTTTTGTTATTATATAATTGTAATCTGGTAGATTCTACTGGGTTTCCCAAGTCAAATTTTAGGGTTCCCTATAGAATATCAATGCAATCATATTACCCCATAGAATATCAATTCAATCATATTACCCCATGGAATATCAATGCAATCATATCACCCCATAGAATATCAATGCAATTATATTACCCCATAGAATATCAATGCAATCATATTACCCCATAGAATATCAATGCAATCATATCACCCCATAGAATGTCAATGCAATCATATCACCCCATAGAATATCAATGCAATCATATTACCCCATAGAATATCAATGCAATTATATCACCCCATAGAATATCAATGCAATTATATTACCCCATAGAATATCAATGCAATCATATTACCCCATAGAATATCAATGCAATCATATTACCCCATAGAATATCAATGCAATTATATCACCCCATAGAATATCAATGCAATTATATTACCCCATAGAATATCAATGCAATTATATTACCCCATAGAATATCAATGCAATAATATTACCCCATAGAATATCAATGCAATTATATCACCCCATAGAATATCAATGCAATAATATCAGTTGGTAACAGAATTTGTACCAGGGTTCCCTCATCACTTACCCAAACCTTAGCTGATATATTTACATGCTTGATTTTCTTCTTCATCTTGTCTATGGTACTATCACATAACTCAAGCTTACCAATCTATTTAATGCCTTTACCACTATGGTTTGACCCAAAGCCATTATTATCAATGGTAGTGTTGCTCTGAAGAGGTTATCCCCGCCAATCATATTGAGGTACAACCTGTCCACTGAAAACAGTTGGATAGTATCATGATATGGTACATGGGTCAGTTGAAATTATCACTTACTCATGATTCACATCACAATCTGCCAGTATCGCAATTATTTTTTTCAACTTGTTTATCTGTAGGCTGTTCTTTCTATCTGATGGAAAGCGTAAACTGAAAGAAGTCATTAGACTACGTGATATCAAACAGATCGAAAAAATAGTGTTTACTCACATCTTTCCACCTGGTGTACGGGCATTGAAAATTACTCACAAATGTAAGTCTATATACTTATTTCTGTGATACAGCCAATTATGTCGTTTTTTCAGAATGACTCTTGTATAAGTCTTTTATTTGCTAAGGGTACTATTTGCCACCCTCTTATCATTGATGACATATCATTGAAATTTCTTTCCATAAATCATATCAATTACATTGGTTATAAATCCTGGTACATTTTGCCTTTATTCCTTGAAGATGGCTTTTGCAAAGTAAGTTAATTATGTGGTTTCAAAAAAGGTTCTGCAGGGAACAACGTGATGACTTTAAAATCTTTACATGTAAAAATTAGTGTGTCTATCTGACCTGAAAAAAAACAAACTTGCACATTTTAGCTATACCATCATTATCTGGAAAATGCGATGAATCAGTAGATATAATCAAGAATGGGAACAACATTTTTCATTCTCAATTCTATGATATTTCATTTGCTTTTCTTGTAGTGGAGTCCAGATCACCGTACATTGCCAGTTTAAAATCTGAGAGGAATACTTGGTACATGTTGATCAATGAGATGTGGGCTGGTAGAGCCATTGCTGATGTACAGAAAGATTATCAAGTAATCCAACAAGCAGCTCAGAATGTATTAATGATTGATGCTGTCATAAGAAGTGGTGAATCAGAGGAAACAACTCATTCTTCTGCGGTTGATTTGGCTGCAGCGGTAAGTTTACTTTGAATAATCTGCAATAATCACAGTCTATCCGTGTCAGTCATTGTCAGCCAATGAACCAATCAATCAAATGAATTTTAGACACAAACTCCAATATGTAGAGATAGCTCTTTTCAGAGAGAGCAAGTTGTTCACATGCTTTGTCAAAGCATGTAAGTTTTGACGCCTTCTTTTTGGAACTATTCAATTTGGTTGACTGACTTCTAATGGCAGTGTTTCCCATGTAAGGAAAGTAGCACTTCAGACTACAATCAGCAACTCACTACCATTTTGTCCAGTCACTCAGTGATACATGAAATAGAATTGTTTTCAAAATGCACATGATGAAATTTTGTTATTAACCTTTTTAATTGTGCAAATCTTTGATTCATAATTAGTGTATGTGACCTTACCTTATGTGTGGTATCACCAGCATCTGTGCCGTATTTTGTAATAGATTCTGTATTTTTCTTTACAGCATTTGTGTTACTATACAAAACGAAGGAATGAAGGAATGGCTAATTTACCAATAGAAACAACAAGTGCCCTGATACACCGTGTAAATCCATCCAATTTTGATGCAGAAAAAGCAACAATTGAAGCATTGCTATACACACCAGGAAGTAAGTTACCTGTTGTCATAGATACCAGGCAATATAGAGATGCCAAACAACCAGCAAACAAACCTAATATACAGTTGTGTCCCTCTTTTTCAGTAATTGATATATTTATTAATTTATGATGGGGCAATTCACCAACAGATTTGAAAACATTTATCAGGATTTATTGTTTGTATATCACTAAAGCCATTTACTTTAAAATTAGCACTTAAAGGTAGGGTTGCTGATTTGATTTCATTATACCCGGTAGGTTGCTTTTCTTTCTTTAAATTCAATTTCTATGTTATTGAGTTTAAAACTGGACTGAGCCATAAGGACGATTTGAACTGTTAACAGGAATGGCAAGGTAATGATTGATAAAGCTGCACAGTGCATTAAGGTAGCTACATAGCTTTTAGACACTTTCAGATTTTTATTTTTTTCTCAATTGACAACGTCCCAAACCCCAATAAAGTATACATTTTCTGAAAGCCCTGATATAGAGCTATCCGACCAAGCACTGTACAGGGTCATTATTTGCATAAGAGTCACGTGACAAGCGTTTTGCTGAACCTTCCAAAAACTTGTTTTTCCCGCCTTGTGCGAAACACGCTGCAAGATTTCCGGTACGAATTTCTTCATTGACAAGCCTTGACAATATCCTTCAAAACCATGTCTGGGATTTTCTTTATATGCCTTTGTCTTTTTTAATGCGCTCTTAAAAGTGTTAGATGAAGGTGCTTTTCAAGGAATTTTAATTATTACGCCATATAATTTGAATGGAGCCTCCGGGAAAAAATCGCAGACACGGTTTTGAAGGATATTGTCAAAGCTTGTCAATGAAGAAATTCCAACCGGAAATCTTGCAGCGTGTTCGCATAAGGCGGGAAAAACCAGTTTTTGGAAGGTTCAGCAAAACGCTTGTCACGTGACTTTTATGCAAATAATGACCGTGTACTGTGCTTGGTCGGATAGCTCTATATCAGGGCTTTCAGAAAATGTATACTTTATTGGGGTTTGGGACGTGTTCAATTGAGAAAAAAATAAAAATCTGAAAGTGGCTAAAAGGTATTTAGCTACTTTAAATAGAGAAATCAAGCAATGAGATTGATCTTGTATCTCACTCTGGATACAGTGTAACAGTCTACCCTGTAATTGTCACAATTTACCAAAGATATGGTCAAGTCCTTGTTCAAAGTTTTCATGTACATGTTAGCTTAGATGGTTAGATTCTTTGTATCTATATGCAATGAATTTGAAGATTTGAAGACCTTTCTAAGCATTCCATAAGCTTTACTTAGTACAATATTACTTATTCTATATTGAAGAAAAATGTGGATGAAAGACTTAGTTTCAGATATTCAAACATGATGTCATTATATTTAGCAAGATGTAAAGAAATGTCCATAAAAATATATGTTAAATTAGTATACACGTATGTCTCCCTCCTACGGTATTACCTTGGCATTGTGGTTACTTATCATGGAATGTCATACGATGAATATTGAAGAAAACATTGTATTTACAAATTTCATATAAACTCTTTAGGAAAGGTTTATCTGTGTTTTATCTAAGCGATTCCTTTTTTAATTTCAATCAGATCGCAGTGAAGGAGATGAAGACAATAGTCCTAAACTGTGGTGTGGTTTAGGTAATGGTAAAATCAGGGTCTTTGATGCAAGTACTTGGATTTGTGAATCACAGTTTATTGAAGCCAAAGATAGAGTGGTAAGTTGATGTTTCATTTGTAATGAAATATTCTTGATATTCAATATTCCCTTCACTTTCATGTTTGGCAATTTCAGCTGGTGTCTCTTTGTGTTGCCTGGCATATATTCTACTCATAAAATGATAGAGTAAGTGAGTTTTCTTGGCCAGAGAAATTAAGTGTTAAAGGAGAACTATTTGATATTAACTGTTCTATTTACTATACCAGTAATACACAAAATGCCCTATATTTAATGTTTTCACAGTTATTAGCAGTGTGTTTAAATTGAATTGGTAAAATCATCCATAATTTCAAGTTGTTGTGTAAGGTAGATGGACACACTGCTGTATCAAGAGTAATCATAATGATATAACAACTTTGAATAAATTAGTTGCTTCTGTTCAGTTGGGTGGGAAATTTTGTGTTGCATTACACTACTTGATCTGATATATGAAAACAGCAAATGAAAGGGATAGTTGACTTCTGCATCACAGGTTGGCTTAGGGATGGGTCTTGCATAAGTATTAAAATAGATAGAAGCCAAAGAGAAAGAAAGCTGGAGTGAGGAACATGCACAGGCCAATAGTATGAATTAATTGGTCTGAAACTTATATTGAATAGCATAAAAAATAAACTAAATTAAATTTACAAAATAAACCAACCCTTCACATACTTGAATATCAACCATATCTCTCAGTTAATTACCAGTATTTTCTGATGTTTTGTACTTTCCTGAGTCATTGGATTATTGCAAATGTCTTTGATGTTTTTTGTACCCAGTGCTGTCTAATGAGTGTCAAAGGTCAGCAAGTGTGGGCTGGCTCATTTGATACAACTATTTACATTATTGATGTAGCAAGCTGCACAGCCAATAAACGGTTGATAGACCACACAGACTTTGTATCTGATATGACCAAGAACCAGGATCAAAGGTAAACAAACTTTATAAAGTCGGCCAATATTTAGAGTCAGTACATCATAGACATGAATGCTATAGGGAAATGTATTGATATTCTTTGGATTGAAATGGTGACTGCCACAAGTATCTATTTGTACACATTTGAAAATCTGACAGCAAGATTTTCATAATGTCATTCAAGTGTAATTTTGGAGCAATGGAGGATAATGCACTGTTCTTTTAATACTTTGCCTGTTCCTTGTAGACTTTGATATTCAGAAACAGTTCACATGCAGTGCTACTGATTTTTAGCTCTCATTTGGTATACCAAAGAGAGCTTATCGTATAAGGTGAATCATTTCATTTGCATCTCATTTACATGTCGTCAAACAGTCTAGCTGTGAGGGTGATGGGCATTATATAGCTACCTAACTGACATTTCTAATAGTACCTTTAACAGTCTAGCTGTGAGGGTGATGGGCATTACATAGCTACCTAGCTGACATTGCTAAGTGTATCTTCAACAGTCTAGCTGTGAGGGTGATGGGCATTACATAGCTACCTAGCTGACATTGCTAAGTGTATCTTCAACAGTCTAGCTGTGAGGGTGATGGGCATTACATAGCTACCTAGCTGACATTGCTAAGTGTACCTTCAACAGTCTAGCTGTGAGGGTGATGGGCATTACATAGCTACCTAGCTGACATTGCTAAGTGTACCTTCAACAGTCTAGCTGTGAGGGTGATGGGCATTACATAGCTACCTAGCTGACATTGCTAAGTGTACCTTCAACAATCTAGCTGTGACGGTGATGGGCATTACATAGCTACCTAGCTGACATTGCTAAGTGTACCTTCAACAGTCTAGCTGTGAGGGTGATGGGCATTACATAGCTACCTAGCTGACATTGCTAAGTGTATCTTCAACAGTCTAGCTGTGAGGGTGATGGGCATTACATAGCTACCTAGCTGACATTGCTAAGTGTACCTTCAACAGTCTAGCTGTGAGGGTGATGGGCATTACATAGCTACCTAGCTGACATTGCTAAGTGTACCTTCAACAGTCTAGCTGTGAGGGTGATGGGCATTACATAGCTACATAGCTGACATTGCTAAGTGTACCTTCAACAGTCTAGCTGTGAGGGTGATGGGCATTACATAGCTACCTAGCTGACATTGCTAAGTGTATCTTCAACAGTCTAGCTGTGAGGGTGATGGGCATTACATAGCTACCTAGCTGACATTGCTAAGTGTATCTTCAACAGTCTAGCTGTGAGGGTGATGGGCATTACATAGCTACCTAGCTGACATTGCTAAGTGTACCTTCAACAGTCTAGCTGTGAGGGTGATGGGCATTACATAGCTACCTAGCTGACATTGCTAAGTGTACCTTCAACAGTCTAGCTGTGAGGGTGATGGGCATTACATAGCTACCTAGCTGACATTGCTAAGTGTACCTTCAACAGTCTAGCTGTGAGGGTGATGGGCATTACATAGCTACCTAGCTGACATTGCTAAGTGTACCTTCAACAGTCTAGCTGTGAGGGTGATGGGCATTACATAGCTACCTAGCTGACATTGCTAAGTGTACCTTCAACAGTCTAGCTGTGAGGGTGATGGGCATTACATAGCTACCTAGCTGACATTGCTAAGTGTACCTTCAACAGTCTAGCTGTGAGGGTGATGGGCATTACATAGCTACCTAGCTGACATTGCTAAGTTTATCTTCAACAGTCTATCTGTGAGGGTGGTGGGCATTACATAGCTACCTAGCTGACATTGCTAAGTGTATCTTCAACAGTCTAGCTGTGAGGGTGATGGGCATTACATAGCTACCTAGCTGACATTGCTAAGTGTATCTTCAACAGTCTAGCTGTGAGGGTGATGGGCATTACATAGCTACCTAGCTGACATTGCTAAGTGTACCTTCAACAGTCTAGCTGTGAGGGTGATGGGCATTACATACATGTAGCTACCTAGCTGACATTGCTAAGTGTATCTTCAACAGTCTAGCTGTGAGGGTGATGGGCATTACATAGCTACCTAGCTGACATTGCTAAGTGTATCTTCAACAGTCTAGCTGTGAGGGTGATGGGCATTACATAGCTACCTAGCTGACATTGCTAAGTGTATCTTCAACAGTCTAGCTGTGAGGGTGGTGGGCATTACATAGCTACCTAGCTGACATTGCTAAGTGTATCTTCAACAGTCTAGCTGTGAGGGTGATGGGCATTACATAGCTACCTAGCTGACATTGCTAAGTGTACCTTCAACAGTCTAGCTGTGAGGGTGATGGGCATTACATAGCTACCTAGCTGACATTGCTAAGTGTACCTTCAACAGTCTAGCTGTGAGGGTGATGGGCATTACATAGCTACCTAGCTGACATTGCTAAGTGTACCTTCAACAGTCTAGCTGTGAGGGTGATGGGCATTACATAGCTACCTAGCTGACATTGCTAAGTGTACCTTCAACAGTCTGTCTGTGAGGGTGGTGGGCATTACATAGCTACCTAGCTGACATTGCTAAGTGTATCTTCAACAGTCTAGCTGTGAGGGTGATGGGCATTACATAGCTACCTAGCTGACATTGCTAAGTGTATCTTCAACAGTCTAGCTGTGAGGGTGATGGGCATTACATAGCTACCTAGCTGACATTGCTAAGTGTATCTTCAACAGTCTAGCTGTGAGGGTGATGGGCATTACATAGCTACCTAGCTGACATTGCTAAGTGTATCTTCAACAGTCTAGCTGTGAGGGTGATGGGCATTACATAGCTACCTAGCTGACATTGCTAAGTGTACCTTCAACAGTCTAGCTGTGAGGGTGATGGGCATTACATACATGTAGCTACCTATACTAGCTGACGTTGCTAAGTGTATCTTCACAGTCTAGCTGTGAGGGTGATGGGCATTACATAGCTACCTAGCTGACATTGCTAAGTGTATCTTCAACTGTCTAGCTGTGAGGGTGATGGGCATTACATAGCTACCTAGCTGACATTGCTAAGTGTATCTTCAACAGTCTAGCTGTGAGGGTGATGGGCATTACATAGCTACCTAGCTGACATTGCTAAGTGTATCTTCAACAGTCTAGCTTTGAGGGTGATGGGCATTACATACATGTAGCTACCTATACTAGCTGACGTTGCTAAGTGTATCTTCAACAGTCTAGCTGTGAGGGTGATGGGCATTACATAGCTACCTAGCTGACATTGCTAAGTGTATCTTCAACTGTCTAGCTGTGAGGGTGATGGGCATTACATAGCTACCTAGCTGACATTGCTAAGTGTATCTTCAACAGTCTAGCTGTGAGGGTGATGGGCATTACATACATGTAGCTACCTATACTAGCTGACGTTGCTAAGTGTATCTTCAACAGTCTAGCTGTGAGGGTGATGGGCATTACATAGCTACCTAGCTGACATTTCTAATAGTACCTTTAACAGTCTAGCTGTGAGGGTGATGGGCATTACATACATGTAGCTACCCCTATACTAGCTGACATTGCTAAGTGTATCTTCAACAGTCTAGCTGTGAGGGTGATAGGCATTACATAGCTACCTAGCTGACATTGCTAAGTGTATCTTCAACAGTCTAGCTGTGAGGGTGATGGGCATTACATAGCTACCTAGCTGACATTGCTAAGTGTATCTTCAACAGTCTAGCTGTGAGGGTGATGGGCATTACATAGCTACCTAGCTGACATTGCTAAGTGTATCTTCAACAGTCTAGCTGTGAGGGTGATGGGCATTACATAGCTACCTAGCTGACATTGCTAAGTGTATCTTCAACAGTCTAGCTGTGAGGGTGATGGGCATTACATAGCTACCTAGCTGACATTGCTAAGTGTATCTTCAACAGTCTAGCTGTGAGGGTGGTGGGCATTACATAGCTACCTAGCTGACATTGCTAAGTGTATCTTCAACAGTCTAGCTGTGAGGGTGATGGGCATTACATAGCTACCTAGCTGACATTGCTAAGTGTACCTTCAACAGTCTAGCTGTGAGGGTGATGGGCATTACATAGCTACCTAGCTGACATTGCTAAGTGTATCTTCAACAGTCTAGCTGTGAGGGTGATGGGCATTACATAGCTACCTAGCTGACATTGCTAAGTGTATCTTCAACAGTCTAGCTGTGAGGGTGGTGGGCATTACATAGCTACCTAGCTGACATTGCTAAGTGTATCTTCAACAGTCTAGCTGTGAGGGTGATGGGCATTACATAGCTACCTAGCTGACATTGCTAAGTGTATCTTCAACAGTCTAGCTGTGAGGGTGATGGGCATTACATAGCTACCTAGCTGACATTGCTAAGTGTACCTTCAACAGTTTAGCTGTGAGGGTGGTGGGCATAAATAGCTACCTAGCTGACATTGCTAAGTGTATCTTCAACAGTCTAGCTGTGAGGGTGATGGGCATTACATAGCTACCTAGCTGACATTGCTAAGTGTATCTTCAACAGTCTAGCTGTGAGGGTGATGGGCATTACATAGCTACCTAGCTGACATTGCTAAGTGTATCTTCAACAGTCTAGCTGTGAGGGTGATGGGCATTACATAGCTACCTAGCTGACATTGCTAAGTGTATCTTCAACAGTCTAGCTGTGAGGTTGATGGGCATTACATAGCTACCTAGCTGACATTGCTATGTGTATCTTCAACAGTCTTTCTGTGAGGGTGATGGGCATTACATAGCTACCTAGCTGACATTGCTAAGTGTATCTTCAACAGTCTAGCTGTGAGGGTGATGGGCATTACATAGCTACCTAGCTGACATTGCTAAGTGTATCTTCAACAGTCTAGCTGTGAGGGTGATGGGCATTACATAGCTACCTAGCTGACATTGCTAAGTGTATCTTCAACAGTCTAGCTGTGAGGGTGATGGGCATTACATACATGTAGCTACCTAGCTGACATTGCTAAGTGTATCTTCAACAGTCTAGCTGTGAGGGTGATGGGCATTACATAGCTACCTAGCTGACATTGCTAAGTGTATCTTCAACAGTCTAGCTGTGAGGGTGATGGACATTACATACATGTAGCTACCTAGCTGACATTGCTAAGTGTATCTTCAACAGTCTAGTTGTGAGGGTGATGGGCATTACATAGCTACCTAGTTGACATTGTTAGCTCCGCTGTCAGCGACGCGGAGCTTATCAAATAGGTTGATTTTCCGTCGTCGTCCGTCGTCCGTCGTCGTCGTCGTCGTCGTCGTCCGTCAACAATTGCCTTCTCCTCTGAAACCGCAAGTCCAATTGCTTTGAAATTTTATATGCGGTTCACTTGGGGTGACCTCACTTAAGTTTGTTCAAATCGTGGTGAAATTTGCATATTTGTATTTTTGGGGCATTTTTTGGTGTTTTTGGTAAAAAAATCTTCTTTTCTCAAACCGCTTGTCCGATTGCTTTGAAATTTAATATGCAGTTTACTTATGGTGACTTCAGTCAGATTTCTTCAAATCGTGGTGAAATTTGCATATTTGTATTTTAAGGCAATTTTTGTCATTTTTGGTAAAAAAATCTTTAAAAAATCTTCTTCTTCAAAACTACGGTCAGATAGCTTTGAAATTTGGTACATATGTCCCTAGGGATGATCTATTTAAGATTTGTTCAAATTGTGAAGAAATATGCAAATTTGCATTTTTAAGGCAATTTTTGCCATTTTTGGTCAAAAATGTATTTCTCAAAAAGTACTGGTCTGATAGTTTTGAAATTTGGTATACAGGTTTCTATAGATGCACTTAGTAATATATATTGAATTTCTGATGAAATCTGTAATTTTGTATTTTTGGGCAATTTTTGCCATTTTTGGTCAAAAAATGTGTATTGCCAAAACTACTCATCTGATAGCTTTGAAATTTGGTATAGAGGTTCCTACACATGAACTAAATGATATGTATTGAAATTATGATGAAATCTGCAATTTTGTATTTTTGGGGCAATTTTTGCCATTTTTGGTCAAAAAATGTGTATTTCCAAAAGTACTCATCTGATAGCTTTGCAATTTAGTATACAGGTTCCTACAGATCACCTTAATGATATTTGTAGAAATTATGATGAAATCTGCGATTTTGTAATTTTGGGGCAATTTTTGCTATTTTTGGTCAAAAAACGTGTTTCTCAAAAAGTACTGGTCTGATAGCTTTGAAATTTGGTATACAGGTTCCTACAGATGAGCTAAGTAATATATATTTAATTTCTCCTGAAATCTGTAATTTTGTATTTTTGGGGCAATTTTTGCAATTTTAGGTCAAAAAATGTGTATTTCAACAACTGCTCATCTGATAGCTTTGAAATTTGGTATACAGGTTTCCATAGATGAACTACATGATATTTATTGAAATAATGATGAAATCTGCAATTTTGAATTTTGTGGCAATTTTTCCCATTTTTGGTCAAAATATGTGTTTCTCAAAAAGTACTGGTCTAACAGCTTTGAAATTTGGTATACAGGTTTCTATAGATGAACTCAATTTGATCTTTTGAAATTATGATGAAATCTGCAATTTTTATTTTGGGGGGGCAATTGTTGCCATTTTTGGTCAGAAAATTTTATTCTCAAAACACTACTCATCAGATAGCTTTGGTTGACATGTTCCTAGGGATGATCCGATGTGATATATTCAAAGTATGATGAAATCTTCAATTGTGTATTTTTGCAGCTTATTTAGCCACTTTTTCTGGCCACTGCATTGAGCTATCAAAGATTTCCTCCTCCTTCATCAACATGTGTCAAAAATAGTTATTCTCTACATAAACACAGCGGAGCTATATCGGCCGCTAGGTCGCTTGTTAAGGACAGGAGAGTGCCACAAAGGGCTCTCAGAGAGTCTCAATTACATCATACCAGACAAATGTTATAGGTGACTTTATGTTATTTATATTCATCAGTATTGCATACTCGACTGGTTTGAATGGTCAGATCATATCTTGGAATACAGCCACTCTTCAGAAGATAAATATGATAGATCTGCAGGATGTCAAAACATTGATTGGAATTAAATGGCTGGCTGGCAATTTATGGTGCTGTAAGTATCTCTGGAATCTACTGAGTTACTCAGATTAAGAAACACAGATCAATTTGCAATGTATGCAGTACAATTATTTCAAATACTGAATTAGCACCTCCACGAAATTTTCAAAAAACTTTCTTATTTCAGTTTAGTCAGGCATGAGAGCCCTTACTTATATCAAATTTGCAGATCCAACTGTAAGGCCGCCTTTTATGTCAAGAATATGATATACTGACAGCAAAGGAGTACTCATTGATCCTGCTTGTGAATCTATCACTTTTTATAGCTCATTATGGTCTAATAGCTTTTCCCTTGGAAAGATACTTCAGAGAGGAAACATATACATGTACCTGTACATCTATGAGTTACATGTAAGCTTGTGTATATCTGTGAGATGTTACATTTGAAAGTTAGATGCATCTATCTAAGAAATATATTTATTTGTTGATAGTAGAGAAAAATGCCTTCAGCATTAAACCCCTGTAGCTGTAACTCGTGAAATTTGTTGACCTGAAAACAGCTTTCTATTTTCTCTTGTTTTCTTTAAATTCTACAAATTTAAAAGATACAGTCTTTTACAACTGAAAATTGGACAAGCAAATTTAAATTTTAATCGTTATTTTGATTTCCCGCCATTTTAAAAAACTGGTAATATTACAAAGAAAACAAAGCATATGATGTGTCAGTGGAAAACATTCAGCACTATGTATCGTATTGGACTACTCTGTTGTTTCTGTGAAGATTCCAATGCATATATGCACGACGTACAGTATTTTTGCTGTATTTGCATGAGGGTGCTATTTTTCGTTTGGGCAAACATTTATTATTTATCTTGCTCAAACTGCATATGCAGTCCCAGTGGACAGTTTCTTATACTTTTATAAACACCCCTCAATGAGTACATTCCCATGAACTTGTTTTAGTTTGGAAGTAAAATCACAAAAAATAATGCTAAAAGATACAGCTATCGAGCCTTTAAGTTCTTTCTCTGACAACAAAAATAAAAGAGAAGATCACCGTTCATCATTTCCAATTTCTCTTTTCATTCCCTAGGCACCAAGAAGGATTTGAGAGTGTTAGATTCTGAAGGTCAAATCCTTAGGAAACTTGAAATTCCTGATGGTTCAGGTTATCCCATTTCAATGGAATCTTTCCTTGTTACTCCGGACAACAAGGTGATTCACATTACATTTATACGTTGCTATGCTAGCCTTCACTGAAGTCTGATATTTTCTTGATATAGCACATCATTATACCCAGTATATGCATTAGTCATTCATTTAAACTACAAATGTTACTAGAATTCACAAACTATCAAACTCTATTAAATAGACAGTTTGAAATCCTGTGAATGGTTTCAAGGTAGCCCTGATCCGATATTTCATGTTATTACTTTCTCCTTTGACATGTGGAAAAGTTTCCTGGCACAGCTTAACACCATGTTCAGTGCTAAGAATAAGATGATAAACTTTGAATGAAATACATTGAGAAGGTACTGAAGATTTTGTAATGTTTTCTTTTCATCTGTAGTTATGGACTGCATGTTCAAGGAAAGGACAGTTGGTCTGCTGGAATGCAGAGACATTTGAAAGAATTGGAACCCTGGAGGTTAATTGCAATGGATTCAGTCAAATGGTCTATACACAGGAAAAGGTGAGTTTATCTCAAATACATGAGAGACATCATCAAGTTGAAAATCATATTTAAAAATGTAATATATATATGAGCACTTTGAGAGAAATTACTCCACATATTTAAAACTATTGTGTGGTACCAGCATTAGATGGAGAAATTTTACTATTCACAAGACTGACTGTCAGTTTGGTCAGTTTCAACAGTGATTTACAAATATAATATTGAAAATTGACCCAAAAAGAATCAGACTTTCACATTTGGAAAGACTTTGCCATGATATAATCATATTTGAAAGATTAGAGTATCTTGTCAAAAAAAATTATGTGTAGAGGTCAATGTCAGTGTTCTGAAATCTGTTTTACCTCTGTTCCTGACACAGATCTGGGCGGGAAGCAAAGATGGCAGCAAGGGCAGCAAAGGAGGAATGATTCACATCTTTAACACAGTCAAGTGTTCACACGAGAAAGAGTTAGTGGCCCACTCTGCTGCGGTACGGTCAATGTGTACTGCTGAAGACAGATATGTCATGACAGGGTCTGAAGGCAGAGATGGCAAAATAGCAATATGGAGAGCAAAGTTTCTGACACAGATATAAGCTTTTCAGCATATCGCAACATATAATGGAACAATGACATTTGAATCAATCCAGTAGTTTACGGTAAAGTGGTCATGACAGTACATACATAGAACAGTTTTTATTTTCACTACAAATTAACTTGGTTATCTCTCATGCTGATGTTTCTGTTAAAATTTTTCTTTCCATTAAATTTTATCACAGGCTTTAGTTGTCATTATAATATAATGGTAGAATTTCCACATTTGATCTTGATATATTTGTTCATTGAGTTTATAATCAGAGTCTTAGAGAACATTGGAAACTTGTTAAAAGTTTTCACAAATTTTACTTCAGAGTTGGAAAAAATGTTATTCTAGGGAAAGTAAAATTAAGATTAGTTTACAATGTCATTTTTGGCTGCCATTTTGTACAAACAGGAAATTGAAGAAAACTTATGAAACTACATGGATGGTATGTTTTGTATGGTAGATTAGAATTCTGCTGCTGTCCTTAGTATGCCGATATTGATTATGTCAATGTTATCAGGAGATTACAATAGCTGTGCCTTTAATATCAGCTGCTGAAATATCTCCATGTGTTGTGATATTCTAGCAACTGAAGATTCTGTTGCCATGTAATTGATGACTTTCCCTTTGTGATTCATCACACACACACACATATACACACACGCTGATCATATACTGGTATGATTTATGATATTGAGATATTACTGTCTCATCACTATAATATGAAGTTTGCATCCATGGTGATTATATCATTTGAGAATGTATGTGTATATATATACTGGTATATAATGCTATTGTCATTGCCATATTACTATTTTTCATGTCTGTAGTTATATATAATTTTATCTTTTATTAATATGGAAATTATTTTTGCTGAAAAATAGGCATATCCTGTGTCAAACAGAAAAAATAAGCATTTATGTTTGTGAAGAACAATAGTAGGAGAGTGCATCTGTTTATGATTTAAAATCAGAATATTGCATGTTAATTAGACTGGCTGAAAACATATCAAACAATGTAGCATGTAGCTTAGTGGATGTTTCATTTCTCACATTCCTGGCCATTGGGAATGTGGGATCGATCCCACACTCTCAGAAATCGTCCCACACTCTGCAGTATATATTACACAAGCTCCGATTGGATGATAAACGGCCATTCGTTCCACACGCAAAAATATTATCCAATGGCACAATGAGCAACACGCGGACCTGAACTACAAAGTAAGCAGGTCAAGGTACAGGGGCAGATGACAGTGTTGTCATGATTTGGGATAATGTTGTATGTTGTTTGTGACCCCAGGATGATTATTTGATTGGAAGGATAGTGCTGTTCCTCTTCTACAAAGTACTGAATTTCAGTTTCTTAAGTTTTTCTAAGCCTTTTTTGTGACTAGCTTTTCACAAATGTTGGTATTTCAGAATAGACTGAGTCTTGTATTTGTAATGTTGTAATTCAGAGTACAGCTAACTTTTTCACCAATCCTGTATACTGGTATGTGTTTGTCCTTCCACTCTCAGCAAATTTAACCACTATTAATGTATCATATTTGTGTCAAACGCTTTTTACAGTAATTTCTGATTGTGCAAAATGACATACCACATTATTATGAGAGTCTTCAGAAGTTTGGTCAGTTCCATCTACTGAACAGTAAAGCTGGTTTGGATGTTTCCTGTATTTTGAGCAGTAAATATTTGAATGTCTGTGAAATGCTGTTCCTTTCAAACAAAAACGTGATTTGATAGGATGTTAATTGAGATTAAAGAGGTTTACAATTGGCATGGTCACTCTAAAAATTTTGCATTCTGCAGTCTTCAAACCCTAATGAAATTAATCACAACAAGATACCAAGTCTGTTCTCACGTTGGCTTATGCTGATGTTGGCATCTTCACCACAGAGGGCAGTTTTCAAGTGGAGGCTTTCAGCACATGGCAGGCTGAATATTCAATGTGTCAAGAGACAGTTTGCTGGTGTCATGTGTTTATATCTATAGTCATGTGACATTTTACAATTTTACAATTTGGATCTACTATTTTGAATCATTATATCTTTTCTTTTGATGTCCAAGATACATCAAGATACATCAAGATACATCAAGCTAAAAGCAAATTAAACAGAATGTCTTTCATAGTTTTTAAAGCAGTTTTACAGGTTGAACCCTGATATTATTCAAGAGAGATTTACTTGCTAGATTGCAGTGGGACATTGATGGGGCTCTTTCATGCCTAAATTTGCAAGTTACAATGTCAGTAGCTTTAGGTCCTGCGTATGTATCAGAAAACTGTTAAGTTTATCATGGACTGTGTAGCAATTTTGAAGCTCATTTATATCAATAGAAAATAAAAGTAAATTGATGTAAATGATTTGGATTAACCTCTAGTCATGTTCTGCTGACGAGACAAAGTCATCATCTTTTGACAATCCTTATATCAAGTTTTCACGACTTGAAATTGATGTTTAATGCATTTTCACACACGCTACAACAGTATTTAACAAACAGTGATGTTCCAAGACAGGACAGATATTTAAAGAAACCTGAAATATTTTGTGGTTCCACCCAGAGACATCTGTCAATGAATTTACGGTTGCTGCAGCATAGTGAAAACAATTCAGAAAGGTTATTGTTATACTCATATTACAGCATACATCAACATTTATTTGAAATGCATGATGAATTTCAAGCAGGAATTTCTCGTGACATAGAAATTTTTTCCAAAATCAGTTGCTTTGTCTCTGTAAACCTACAGTAGTCAAAAAGATGGACAGCCATGTCTTATTGGAACTGGTTAGTTTCTGAGTTGAACAGCGTCATATTTATCTTTTCTTACCTTTGCATTGCTGTCATATTGCTCTTATATTAGAAAAGAAATACACAAATAAATACTATTTCTGTCACATTTGAACAATAATGTACTGATAATGTACCAACAGAGAACATTTTGACAGCTGTTGGCCATGCAATGCATGTGATCAATGAAGTTAAATTTTTTTTTTTAATTTAAATAGGTACTGAAAGTTGATGCTTGAGAAATAAATGGTATAAACTGTGTTTTGTATGCATTGGTCATGAAATGTTGGGGATGTAGAATTTAAGGAAGATGTCGAAAGGTGCAATGTTCCAGAAATCTGTTGATTGTTTATGATCTGGTTATAAAGTTTAAAATACGGAAATTGAAAGGAATTTTGCACTGGTGACCATGGAAAACAAACCTGTCGTGTTGGCTATTCTCTCATTCACTCACACCCATATTCAATCAGTCTAAGTTGAATGACAGGCAGCATTTAATGTTTTTGTGATGGGGTAACTCAATAGAAACAAGAAGTTGTTTATACAAGTCACTTTATATAATATACTTCTTCAAAGAAACCATGGTATCAGCCTAAGATATTGGATTTGCTCATATTTAGACAAAGGCTATTGAAGAAGTTCCAACAAAACATGTCAAACATAGCATTCCTCACACTATAGCAACTATAGTTATTCAAGAATCAATAATATTGATGATGAAAATATGATATGAAATATATGGTGAAATAGAAAATGATACCATGACTGCAATTAGTTAGGGCCTATATTGCAATTCATATGAAATGTTAAGAAACCAAGTTAAAATACACGCTACGGAATATGTTACAATGGTAACAAAGTATGAACAAATATGGAGTGTAGGAATGAGACAATCTGTATAAAAAATCTGTATTTGAAAAAACAGAAAAAATTCAGTTCGTGATGATATCAACACACTTGTAAATATAATATCTATCGATGTACATGAGATTTGGTTCAAGTAGGGCATCCCTGAAGACTCAGAATGACACAATCAGTCTATGTCATTGGGACATAGCTGTGTTTGTGTAATGTCTTCCTCAGTAACAAGTTGTACAATGATAGAATGGTACAGGTGTTGTTGCTTTTAGTAAAGATTGTGTGATATCCTGCAGTATATCACCATAGATGGCATCTTTTATTTCAATCCAAATTACAAGATCTAGGAAGCAATAATGGCTAGAGTGTCATGATGAAGTCTTCATTTTCATTTATACCATACATTACAAGTTTGATTTTTTTTGCTGCCAGGGGCCTCAGATTGCCTAATTGATTGGTAAAGTTTACTGATCATGACAAAACAAAATGTAACTAATCAAATAACAGTTATCTGGTGGATTCTTCATCAATTCCAAGCACACTTCCATATGTATTGGACTCCTCAATAAACTAGCTGAAAGGGATCCTACAATACCCACTGTTGGTTGCAAATTTCACCATGAAAACTGTCATCCCGCCCTCCAGTTGACCAGCCTAAACTATTTCATACATGAACTTCCTCAGCTAAAGCAGAGTTATCCATGATTGAAGTTAGTGTTTGACCATTTTACAATCTAAATCAAGCATGCAATGCACAGAAAGAAGTCACAATGAGAAGTGGTCAGTGATTAGCATAGAATGTGGATTCCTTTCTGAAATTCCAGTCTGAATTTAAGTCACTATAGTAAGACCTCTGTCAGATGTCTCATATTTCCAGTTTGAATCACAAAATGACCAGCACAGTACATGCAGTGCATACTCCTGGTGTTTTTCTGAAGAAAAGTTTAAAAAGGTGACCAGCCCCCAGGAAAATGGCACACCATAATTTTGTAAGGGGACAGTCTGTCTATAGCACTCTCAAAGAAATTTTATAAAGACAAGAACCACACATAAACAAGCTTAGGGTAAATTGTTGCAAAATATTAACAGAATGTTTTCCTTTTATAGATCCTAATCCCTCTAAAAAAACCTGACGTACAAGGTGTTGATGTTATCTACAGAATAAAATGTAACACTTTGCAATAGTTCTCAAGAAAGTTCATGTAACTTGAACAAGTCATCGTTGATGACACAGTCCCCACGTGTTAATGGGTACTTTGATTACAAGTCCTTGGAGAGGATAGAGTCCTGTTCATTAATTGGGTATGTGATTAAAGATGAAAACATAAAACCAATGTGGACTGCCACCCTAATTGCATAGGGTCATTAAATAAGTCCATTAGTAATTAATCAACAGGATGTTGCCAAATATTTTTGCATTCTATTATAACACTGACAGATTATCACGTGTACCACATTTCATACACTATACCACCAAGTGTCAATGAATTGTATTACATCACTGTGAGATCAACATCTTTACAGTTTCATCAAATTTGATGAAGTGTTTCTGGACATATCATTCTAATTAGGAAAGTTCATTACATATGTAAATTAAATATTAATTAACATAACACTACATAGTGTCTTTATTCAATGTTGAAGTAATGTGAGCTCAACATCTGTATCAAGTGTCATGAAATTTGATGGACCATTTCCCACCATATCAGCCTAATTACGAAAATTTATTCCATATGCAAATAATTGATATGATGCTACATATCTTTGCATGCCATAACACTACTGGAAGATCGACATCTGTAACACATGAATTTGATACAGCATTTCGAGACATATCATACTAATTATGAAAGTTCATTAAATATGCAACATAGTAATAAATTGACTTGACACTGCTTAATGTCTTCTCACAGTATTACAGTACTGAAAAATCAACATCTGTACCATGTTTCATCAAATTTGATGCAGTATTTCTGGACATAGCCCCCTAATTAGGAAAGTTCATTAAATATGCAGAATAGCATTTAATTTGAATAACACTGATAAATATCTTAATTCAAATGTTAAAGCAATGTAAGCTCAACATCTATACCAAGTTTCAAGAAATTTGATGCATAATTTCTTGACATATCAGCCTAATTACGAAAATTCATTAAATATGCAAATCAGCAGTTAATTGACATGATACTACTACATATCAATGCATGCCATTACACCATCAAAAGATCAACTCAGTGCCACGTTTCATCAAATTTGATCAACATTTCTAGGCATATCACACTAATTACAAAAAATGGTCAAATATGCAAATCAGCGATTAATTTACATGACACTGCTTAATGTCTCCACACAGTATTACAGTACTGCAAGATCAACATCTGTAACATGTTTCATCAAATTTGATGCAGTGGTTCTGGACATAGCCCACTAATTCAGAAAGTTCATTAAATATGCAAATTAGTACTTAATTCGTATGACACCACTAAGTGTCTCTGCAAACTTATATGACACTGTGTGCTAAAGATCTATACCAAGTTTCATCAAATTTGCTGCAGTATTTTTATACATATCACCCTAATTACAAAAGTTCATCAAATATGCAAATTTGCAATTAATTGATGCAATACTGACTGTTTGCTATCAAAGCTCTGTGTGACAAACATCTTTACAAAGTTTCAGCAAATTTAGTGCAGTCGCTTTAGAAATAAAGCTCTTTTTCAAGAAGTCATTGTCAATGACATACTGTAGTCCCCGCTTTTTCAATAAAATGACCGCACACAGCCATATTTGGTCAGGTCGCAAAACAATTTTATGTGCATATGCCTGACATAAGGAGTAATCCTTGTACCAAGTTTTAATGAAATCGCTCCAGACGTCTCTGAGATATCTGCGTGAACAGACCCACGCACGCACGGACACACGCACGGACATGACCAAAACTATATCCCCCCGGACGGTGTCCGTGGGGACTAATAACTACAGAGGTGCTCCTTTCTTTAGCTTCACAATGTAATCAATAAATATTGTTGCTTTTTCTTCATCATTCCATGGGAAATTTAGATTACCATAGGATTCATGATAAGCTTTTGTTGATGAGTGAAACAGGCAATTGGGAAACTCCGGAATAAAAAGGACGCGATGCGTTCTACAGACTCGGTACGCCCAAATAATCACGTGATGCCGGTACAAACAAACCCACATGTGTACTAACGCGTATGGAAATACAAGTATGTCTATGCGCGTTTGCGCACATGCTTTGTTTGTACCGTGGTCAATTCGAATTCCGGGTTTGGCCTATTGGGAAACTGCGTTTTAAAACACTTGTAAAATTCGTTGTTATTAGTGTTTTTGGTGTAAAGTACACATGTATTATAAAATGCAGTCATCAAAATAACAAAGTTCACTAATTGGACTGAGGTTAAACATCTATCCCCTCCCTCCTCCTCCCCCCCTCAAACGACAACACTTTCGCCGCTTGATCTTACGCAGCAATCCAAGTAAGTCCATTATGCCAATTCTTGTGTACAAGGAATGGTGAATATGGTCAATGTACTGTATCTTACTCAATGTAGAAATAAAAATTCCTCTGCTATTCAGTACTGCCATTGATGACAAATATTTTCATATGCATGCTTGATTTGATAACATTGTCAAACTTGTTGGTGATCGCTCATGAAACATTGTCCAGAATACTTGAAAAACTGCAAAACCGTTGGGCTAAGTCACTGTCCTAAGTGTACTATCCAGTATATGATTTGTATTCATTAACTTGCATAAATGAAGTGGTGCATTACCCAGTATTTGATATCATCCTGATAATTATACCTACAAAGCAAATCTCTTACAAGTATCCATATTTTCATTGGGATCCCCCATTTGGCAGCTATTTTGGTGTCCAAGCAACAACAAATGAGCATCGAGTAGCACATAATGACAATCAATTTGTAAGTTTATTATGTAAATCAGCAAATTACCACAATTTCAAAAACTGAAAAATAAGTGATGTTGACAATGGACTGCTGAAGCAACTGCATGATCCAATAAATCTTCTAATCTATCTGCTATAATATGGGTGATTATTTTTGTGAAAATATACAACTATTACAAAAAGCACTGTGAGAACAGTTACCATAAGAATTTGACTGTCCTGACATCAAACAGCAAGTTAATCCCACATGACTTGTCTTACTTCAAAATATTAAACATACAGTACACACTTGACACATTTTGTTAGAATAAAATGCATTCTACTTTGAATGAAGTCACATTCCACAAAACGGTTAAAATCACAGATTGTCTTGGTAGGTTAGAGTTGTGTTAGGATTACAAATGTGGCAAGATAATTATGATAGATAAATTGACCAATATTACAAACAAGAATTGATAATTACTACAAATAAATTGACCAATGTCAAGTTGATATAGAGTATTTACACACATTCTAGTAAAAATCTTACTGTATGACAATCGCTAATACATACGTACAAAGCTGATCAACAAAATTTGATAAAGTATTTGATAAAATCCATTATTTGAAAATTCTATAAACTTGAACGGTAGATGAAAGAAATATCAGGTTTTTCTGAAGCTAGGTATGACTACAGTGCATTTGCAAAGATATATCTACATGAGGGCACTTTGTCCACTTGTTTATAAATTTATACTGTAGTTTGCTCATTGTCATATACTGAAAAAACCAAAATACTTGATAATGCAAACAACTGCCTTCTGTCTGTCTAGGATATCTCTTTGAACTTTTCAAATCTTACATAATATTTATGAAGATAAAAATATTTAAAAAGCACAGCTTTTCCTTAAATACTTACTACATTTGTTTTACAAACATCTATCACATTTACAGCAAAAATGAACTGTATTATAGTTTATTATTTAATGTATGAAATACTACAGCCAAAGGTCACTTCATGCTGTCTTGACAGACAACAGTGATCAATAATACTATCTTACATATTTAATTGGTTGATTGAAGGGAAATTACTATTTTTGTTATCATATTTAGACATTGTTAAAAGGGAAACAGTGGTTGGAACTGCGTTTGTGCAAGTTTCTTGTTTGCAAACAATATATATCTAGGTGCACCATCATCATAGCTGCATCGATGTAGATAATGACAGACATGTTTTAACTTTCATCAATCACCGTCATACCTTAGATACAGTATTTACATTGGTTGTATGGATGTGACCTTTGAGCTAAGTTCTGATGACTGAATCCCTTTAATTTGGTTCTACAGATGCATTTATAAAATGCTAATGTTTTTACATGGAAAGATATTGAATGGTTGATCTTCAGAAAATACCATCACCCTACATAAAAATAAACACGGATAACATCAATGTAATTGCTTAGAGAACATGTATAACATTATTATTTTGTACCCCTAACATGGATTACAGACAAGGAGAAATTGTCTGTGCATGGATATACCAATTATATGAACATCATAAAAGACATCTTGGAATCACATGTATTTCATCACGTGTATTTGAGTTAAAGCCCCATTGCTGTGACTTTTGATGTATTTTCAAGTATTTTCAAGTATTATTGTTCTGTTTGTATTTCACAATTTCTTGTTCTATTCTCAAAATCATGTCCGAATAGTAAGTCTTCAACTTGCAAACATCCTCTGTATATGCGTCATGTCCTGTGTTATTGCTGACAACTGAGTTTCAATACTGACTGGAATTACAATGCACGTCATACAATGTGGTATGTTTGCATGGCGTATACTTTGTATTTCAACATTCTTACAGAGAATAAGAAATAATGAAGATATTATGAAAAGTTACAGCTATTTCCCTTAAATTTGAAAGTACTTTTGATTTCCAATTTCAAATTGCTTTTATAGATCAAGGGGACACTGCAAATATGTGAGAAGCAGCCAGAGACATGTGCTTAAACAGCAACATACAAATATAACCTCCCAGTTGCCATATATGTATTGCAAACGGAAGCCAACAAAACTGAAAGTACTTCAAATCATGGCTCACACAGTATATGTAAATCTAATTTCAAATTAGTAGTTTTCAGTCAGAATTAGTTAATTAGTGTCATTTGTACTTTTGCCACGACTAAATGAACCATAAATGTAACTCACAAAAAAATACATTTCCCATGATCCCCTGGGAAAGGACCTCTTGTGAAAAAATTCACATACATCTCTTACATATCAGTGAAATTTTAAAATTTGCATGTACTTTCAAAATTTTGTAAAACTTATTCTTAATATAATATCTTTCACCACATCTTTTTCCTTCCCTCACACATCTAGATCTATAGAGTACCATGCCAGTGCCTTATAAACTGTCAGCAGAGTACCATGCCAGTGCCCCTATAAACACTGTCAGCAGAGTACCATGCCAGTGCCCCTATAAACACTGTCAGCAGAGTACCATGCCAGTGCCCCTATAAACACTGTCAGCAGAGTACAATGCCAGTGCCCCTATAAACACTGTCAGCAGAGTACAATGCCAGTGCCCCTATAAACACTATCAGCAGAGTACCATGTCAGTGCCCCTAGAAACACTGTCAGCAGAGTACCATGTCAGTGCCCCTGTAAACACTGTCAGCAAAAATATTGACTACTCCTATCTCATAAGAAAACACTTTATGTGCGATATGAAAATCATTAATACGTATATTCCTTTTGAGTTATTAAAATAACTTATTAAAATAAAAGTTTTGTATTCTAAAATATGACTCTGCCACCACAAAGCTTAAAATACAAATGGAATGTTAAATTCAATAACAAAAGTAGAGGCAATCACCCATACATCATGTATTGATATTTCATTCTGCTGTCAATTTACTATACTTTTCTCCAATTATTCCTGCTGAAAAATTGTTTACAATCATTGTCATTGTAACAACTAGTTGTCAACCACAGGGTTGAATGCATTTGAAATCAATACATGATAATAACACAGTTGATATTGTTTAAATAGAATTCCCATAATGCTCTGCCTGACGATGGAAATACTATGTGCTTCAGTGGTTCCTAGGCTACACTTTGTACCACATAAACAAATGAATCTCATAGGTTGACAGGTTAAAGGTATACTGTCCCCTGTTCCAATTTTGTCACAGTTACCATGGAAAGAGAAAATCTAACCAATCAAGGATTTTAAGCGGGTGGCCACATTTTAAAAACTGCGCCCTCAGATGGGCATTTTGAATACCAAGGAACGCCCCTCTGACCATATATGGGCATATTTAGATTACAGGTGACTGTATACCTTTAAAGGTACAAAGCATGTCTCTTTGCATAATTTTTTCAGTTTGTGTGACTGCTCCATTGTATGTATGGCATATTACAGTAAAACACTTTGCAATAGGTTTGACAAAGCACATATTTTGTGTACCTTCAACCATACTTACTTAAAAACAGATATTGCTATTATCAAGCATTAACGAGTAAAGAATTTTTCTACAAACTACAAACTCTAAATCATGGCAAATGGTTCTGTAAACCAATGCATAGAGTACTGTTAACCCTACGAAAGTACTGATAACCCTGGCATACAGTATTCTAAACCCTGACATACAGTACTCTACACGTTGACATACATAGGACTCTAAACCCTGGCACACAGTGTACTGAACTTGTATTTGACACTAAGTGTCATGTCTAAGTATCATGATTTTTAGTGGAAAGAGCTTTTCTGTGCATTCAATCGATTTCTAGTCTTTGGCAAAAATTCATTGTGCCTTTAAATTGACTGAAACTTGACAAGTCAACAGATGATAATTCTAGAAATAAAACAGAACCACAAAATTAATTAAACAGCCATTCCTTCATGTTTTTGTTATTATTTCACATGAGATGATGACAAACTGTTATCTAACGGTATTTTGCATGCTAATGGATGGACTTGTCACTTGTTGTGCCACTAGTTATAATCTACTCAGTATGTATTATCCATTCATTGATATCTAGTATGTGTAGGTATCCCTTTTTCAAAGAATGAAAGTTTTATCTCAGTGATACTGACACATTGAAAGCAGCAATGAAATGATAAAAACAGGAAATATCTATGAAAGCTAAGTGGTATACATGACCTCCAATTTGAAATTAAACATTAAAAGAAGACAGCTTCCTCCTATTGGTCAAAGGTCACAGTAATATTTATCGCCATGGTGGTTTACTGTTAGATGCAGTTCTGGCAGTACTTCTAGCTGATGATGGTCGACTGCTAGTATTGTATCTGGTCACAGACATTGCAGAGTTTGGTCTGCTACTCAATTCAATATGATTACCACACACTGGTGGACCCCATAAGTATGGTTTGGTTGGTGATTTATCAGATTTTTTCACCCAGGGAGGGTCAAAATCAGCTTCCTGTAACTTAGGTCCAAATAGGGATTCATCTACATAGGTAGGTGTGTGTTTCTTCAGTCTATATCTATTGCCATAGATTTGTGATGGTGTCATCGGACGACGTCTTGATGCAGATGTTGGAGTCCTTACATGAGTGTTATTATTACCATAATCAGGTGGAGTCCATAGCAATGGTTTCTGTGCTCTTTGTTTGGGTTTTTTGACATCATCCTCCCATGGAGGGTCAAAAGTCGCCTCATGTAATTGTTTTCCAAACAATGTCTCATCCACATAGGATTCCTTTGATACTTTGTGATAGGGATCTCGTGTACCACCTGAACTCTGAGGTCGGGTTCCAGTCACACCAACATGTCGTGTTCCAGTTACACTTAGATCTGAGTGCCTACCATGACCAATGACTCTGGATGAAGAGGTCATTTTCAGTGACAATAATTTGTAAACAGTATTCTTACAATTCCAAGTGCATTCTTCTCATGTCAATTGCATCACAGATAATTTTGAAGCATAACATTGACTGGAATCCTATGAAAAAAACATATGAATTATAATTATTAGTGTAGAACGGTAGAAATAGCAGAAAGCTTTGATTTATAGATAAATGCTTTAGTTAGTTGGTGGCATTAATTTTGACAATAATTTTTGCTGACTGACTCCTCAGATTTTAGCTTCATTGTAAAATGCAAAGAACAGAGGTATAGCTCTGTACATGAAAAAATCATAACAAAATGGCTGCCACTCAGTCATATTTGATCATACCGTCTAAATCAACATGCATATGTATGACATAAGTCAATGTCCATGTACCAACTTTGAATAAAATCGGTTGATACATGTCTGAGCTATGGTTCCGGAAATCAAAAAAAACCATATCAAAATGGTTGCCATGCAACCATATTCAATCTTATCGTAAAACAAATCAATGTGCATATGCATGACATAGGTCAATGTCCTTTTCCAACTTTGAATAAAATCGGTTGAGACTTGCCAGAGCTTTGGCTCTGGACATGAAAAACACCATAACAAAATGGCCGCCATGTGGCCATATTGGATCATATCATTAACAAATTGATGTACATATGCCATAACATAAGTCAATGTCCTTGTACCAACTTTGAATAAAATTGGTTGATATATGTCTGAGCTAAGGTTCCTGACATGAAAAATTTGTAGTAAAATGGTCGCCACGCAACCACATTAAATCTTATCATAAAACAAATCAATGTGCATATGCATGACATAGGTCAATGTCCTTGTACCAACTTTGAATAAAATCAGTTGAGACATGCCTGAGTTATGGCTAAGGACATGAAAAAATTGTAACAAAACAAGTCAAATTGTAAAAGTAACGTGGGCACATTTCAAATCCATCCAATAGCAGAGCTGAATGGGCCCAGCGTGAAAACCCGGAAGTAATGTAAGTTTCTCACGTCTTTGGAAAGAATGTTCTCTTGCTATGGGTGAACTGGAACTGTTAAAGTTACCAGAATTTCGTATACAAACGCACGCAGACAGTGTCACCCATAGTCTTCCAAAGACGTGTGAAACTTACGTTACTTCCGGGTTTTCATGCTGGGCCCATTTAGCTCTGCTATTGGTTCCATTTGAAATGTGCCCACGTGACTCAATCCAACGCCGGGTCTTTTAAATCTGAAATGTAAGAGACGTCCAGATACGCTGAAAAACCTTCTGATTTCTCGACTTTTTATCGGTAAGAGGTAAAACTGTTGGAGTATTATTGAGAAAGACTAATTTAAATGTGCTTTGACCCTATGTCGAATTTTACTGATTTCGATGCTTGCTAGGTGCATTTTTGGCGATTGAAAAAAAGTGTGTGGCAATGAAGTGACATCCCTTGGGTAATGTTAGGCTGTATTGAATTTGCAACGCACATGTATAGTTAGGCTGCAACATACATGTATAGTTCGAGGCTGCAACGCACATGTATAGTTATAGGCTGTATTGAATTTGCAACGCACATGTATAGTTAGGCTGTGTTGAATTTGCAACGCACATATATAGTTAGGCTGTGTCGAATTTTGCAGCGCATACTTTGTTCTTTTCTGCAAATACTATCAACAACGACAACAACAATAACAACAACAACAACAAATTTACTGAGTCCAAATATATTTTTATTTTTCTTCGTTTTTAAATATTTAATCATCATCATCGTCACCATCGGAGATCGAATCCCCTATGACTCAACTCTACCGTTTGTGACGGTCATACCCTAGCTGTGGGTCCATAGCTGTAGTGTTTTCAGCTACGGCCACCTAACACATAGCGCCGTGGTTGACATGAACGCCTGAAGCCCGGGGCCTGAAGTAACCGTGGCCTGACTAAATATTTTTAATGGAAAGCTACATGTGTAAAAAATGTAACTTATGAAATCAAAATATATTAAAAGAGTTAGAATATTGCACACAATATGCCGTAACTGTTGCTGCAGTATATTGGCAGGAGTTGTTCACGATTTTTGGATTTTAACCTCGGCGTACTGTAATCCGCGCGTACTTCCATAAAGATTGTAGCAGATCAACAGGATAAAACGTTAATGCAACACTGACCTCATCCAGTTTCTCAACAGAGTTAACGAAGCCAGCATATGTCTCAAAATTAAAACAGAACAGTTAACAGATACATGTACATGCCCCCGGGACATGCCCACACGATACGAGTAGAACCTCGTATATCGTACTCGTCAAGGACGGCCGCGACACGACCGGGCCTGGGCCTGGGCAGGGAACGTCGATTGACATGACATCCACCACTCCGAACTGGAACTATCGGTACATTCATCGGTGTTCCCTGGATTGAGAATATTGAAATTTGATGACGCTTGTTTCATCGCTAATATTAAATTATGTTTATCAAGAACTCACCTTGTACCAGTTGTAGTGCGTATGTGTCGAAAATACTCCGAAAAATATGTCCGACGGTATGCCCCAAAGCTAACGCACAGCAGCGTTGGTTGTCACAGAGATAGCACTTGTCGCCTACATATTTGCATAGCTTTCTCTAGAGGGCGCACCGGGACAAGGTTGGTGAGGTCAGGGGTGAGGTTGGGTTTAGGTAATGGGCAGGTAATGAACGCAGAGCTTGTCTTTGTGTGTATCATGTGTCAGATGTGTACTCAGTGAGAAAACTTACATTGTAGTCATGTTTACATGAAACTAATTAGTGTAAGCAGTTTTATTGTAGTTCACTGCAGTAGCTTCGCTGTCTAATACTGAAACTGGTTGTATTTACACAAATTGCACTGTCAAAAGTACAGAGAGGATTTGCATGGTACCCGAGAATGAAAGTATAAAATGACTGATTTTGCCTTGCAATGAGATAAATAATTCTAGGTTTGATGCAAACAGCAATTTTTCTTGGCATAAGATAGAAGACTACCCAAGGGCTATGCAAAATTAATCATTGCATAGGATTGCATATATGTAGAAATATGAGAAAACATACCAGGAATATTGTAAATTTCACAGAACTTTCACAAATGATCCACTGAAAGGTGCTTTATTGAAAAACATAAAACAAATACCATGTAAATGTGCTTGGTTTTTAAAGAGAATCATAATTGTATGTTTTTACTTTGTAAAATCACTGATACAAAAGTGCTGACTCAGCATCTTTTACACAATTTTCATTACATTAAATAAGGTATCATCTTTGTTATTAGATGTGTAACGTACTTCATACATGATATTTCTATTGGTACATGTAGACGATACCTAAGGATCAAGAGTGTAATGAAATAACAGTATATTTTTATCCACCATGGCTATTGTTTTCTTAAACAGGTCAAATTTGCAATAACATCATGTGTAGAGCTCAAAATCACTGGGTAATGGATAACTGAATGTAAATTATCTCAAAAAGTAGATTGGGAACAGCCATTTTACAAGCTACAACATATATGATTTCTAGAAAATGACAATTCTTGGTATTGGGTAGTACCCTGGTTGAAAATTCTGTACCTGCCACAGTCAAACATTTGCCAAGTTTTTCAATTCATTTCCACCTATGGGAGAGTATATTTCTGAAAAAAGTGAGACAACTTGTCTAGTCAGTGAAAACACTCTGCTTAAATTTGTATATCATAAGTATATTATTTCTTCCTCTGAGTACTTGCTACTTGCTTACAACCAAAGTGTTTGATATAGACCACTGATATAACAACATCTGGGGGGCAAAGTAATTGACAAAATAATCAAGAAAAGGGCTATAAAATGATCATTTATAGTGGACATAATGAAAGAAGTATTCATGTTTAATAATTAACTTTTCTTATGAAATTATATATATATATAAATATATATATATATATATATATAGATAGATAGATAGATAGATAGATAGATAGATAGATAGATATAGATATTATGGGCCACCGTCCCTTTATACAATTCATGAAAATAAATAGTGATAACAGACAACATTTGGGAAAGGAAGTATAATTGCAGGCTATTTACAGTACATCTCAAATACACAAAAGGGACATTCATTGCATATTTGTAACAAATTCTCACTTTTTAAAACAGGACTTTTGTCAGACTTAACAGAGTATCATGATTTTTTGGACGTATTCACGAGTAATGTAAATTTGGCCATTGCCGGTAAATCACAATAAAAGGACGGTAAAAATTTCGTTCTCATTTCATGATATACAGGGCAAACAAGCTTTTTATGGCCACTTTATTGTAACTCTGAAATGTTTTCTTCTATCATTCATTAAATGACCACTATATTGTTCCTGCAAAGTGTGATAAACTTGTCAGATTGCATATGTCTTAGTATGTAAGCATGCATGTATATATCGAGGGGGCATGCAAAAAAAACAGGAAATATGATAGGGGCCATAGATTTTCTCCATAATTTTCCAGGGGGGGGGGCTATGGAAAAAAATCACCAGGAAAACAGAAAATCCCCCCACCCCCGGAAGAAAATTCTGAACACTTCCTAAAGTTCAAAAGTTCATTACACAAAGAGTATTTTAGGTTTCAACCAATGCATGTGTTTGCATGACTTTAGGTTATGATGAAAAAAAGATATCCAGTAGGTGACAATTATTGTTATCAACATAAAAACATACTACAAAAACTCACACCTGTCAGAGTATACACATTTTTAAAAAATGCTTTAAATTTCACCCAAAAACCCCGCAGAAGTGATAACTTGGTAGGAGCCTAAGTTTCATGTGAGATTTCTTTTCTACATTCCTCTCGGGAATGAATCGATGAATTTTACTGGAATTTTGCAAAGTTAAATGTCAGGCAACATCGGAAAATAGTATTCTCTGATTATTTTCGGCAAAGCTACACGAGTGAATTTTTTGTTGTTTTAAGTTCAGATATTTTACGAAGCAGCATAATCTCCCACAGTCACGTTAAGCGATGTTACTGATGACATGTAGTCGACATTTTACAAACTGCACACAACATTAGACTAAATAGAAGCATTACATATACAGGCAATGTTGACAGAACTCTGCAGTATTGTCTTTTTAACATCCCCGAGGTGGGGTCTCACATAATGTGCTTTTTCAAATTTCATATTGTCAAATTTTCATGCCCATGTTCAGGAGAGGTGCCTGTCATGTTTTTATATAGAGAGGAGGACCATGCATACCATAGCAAGGTAAAATCTAGTCTGTTTCATGAAAGTCTCACAATTGATCCGTCAGTCGTTTGTCTCTTTGCTTGGTTACTTTTTGGTTTTGTTTATTTGTTGGTTTTGTGTATTCTGTCTATTTTTTCTTCTTTGGCCGTTCTTAGTCTCACAATATTGATCCTTAGTTGTTTATTTGTTTGCTTGTTTGTTTACTTCTTTGTTTTGTTTACTTGTTTATTTTGGTTTATTGTATTTATTTTTTAGACCGTATTTTCCTATTTTTTTTTTTATTTTTTGTTTACCGCTTTCTGTTATTCAGTCAGAGTTCCCTGTCACGTAACGGGCCTCTTTGAAATGAACCAGAAGTTGATGACTAGAGCGCCCTCACAAAACACCAATCAACGGAAAGATGGCGACCATTCCACACTCGGTGCTGGCAGTGGGTTGGATACCCTTCACTGTTGTTGTTTTGGTAGGTTCATCACAGTTTGTTCGAGACAATTTCACCGAATTGTTTATAGATGTTTGAAGTACGTGGCTTTGCTTGTGTTTGTACGCTGACACTTAACGGCAAAACCTGACCGAACTGGCACACACCCCAACTCGCACACAAGTTCCGCATTTATGACGACTCAACGATGGTGAAAATGTGCTTGCTCGACCCATGTACTTATTGTTACACTCTGGCAGTTATATGTCGCTATTTTGCTAAGAAACGATCGAATGGGACTTAGCCTTGCCATGGTAGCCAACAGGATCCCTGCCCACACAGGTTTGATGATTGTTGTTTTCGTAGCCAAAGGGATAGAGTTGGCCGTTGTTAGTCGGGGCCAAGACACTTCGCACCAAAACCAGTTGGCCCCACACAACTTCCTCCCAAAACCATTTCGTACCAAAACCACCTCGTCCAACGCCACTTCGCCCCAAGTACCACATCGTACTAAAACCACTTCGCCCAAAGTATAGTACCATCAACTCAATCTGTAAAAGATACTAATGCACAGTGTGACGTTGTACAGTATGTAAACAGATTGAAAAGATTTTTTCAATTTACCGATTTCATAAAATTAATGTTCACCAATATAGTCCTGTAAAACAATATCTGAATGCACTCAATATTCATAAACTCTTCTCTTGCGATATATTCAATACAAACTCCATTCATCGAAGAGAAAAAAAAACTTTGGTAATGCAAATACTTCATTCTGTGTAGGAAGGTTTCATAATCATTCTTTACAATAATTTGTTGTAAAGCATAATGCCAAGTTTCAAAACAAAACTGAAGACTCCAGGATTTGTTTATGTATGCGCCTCATTTGGTAGTGTTTGTTAAAATTGTTTGTGTTACAACATCATGATCAGGTTAAATTCATCAAACAAATGGGATAAAAAACATATGGTTTATTCAAGGACTTGGTGGAGTGACTGTGGTTTTTATCAGGGTCAGTTGGTATGGTTTTGTAGATAAAAATCAGATCAACCTACTCTACATTTATTGTAGCTTAGTGTACCTAAATTGTGTGTGTCATGAGGACTACTCTTTCCACATTGTTAAATGCTACAATTAATTCTGAGGGAGGAAAATATGTACTATTAATAAGCTATTAATACCTTATAGGGGAATCATAATTTATAGGTGAATGCACCGTCAGGCTGTCATCATATACACATTGGTCAATCATCAGCAATGATGTTTGCAACCTGATATTGTTAATTTATCATATACCTATGCCCTGTCTTGTGTCTGTACTGAGTTCAGTGACATGATTTATCATGTTGATTTGCATGTCAATAAAGTGATACGCCTTGTTGATTTGCATATGAAAGGAATGATCAGCGCGTCTTTCTTTCATTCAATTGAATATTTGCATATGAAAAAGTGATACGACCTGTTGATTTACATACCAAAGCCTGATACGGCCTGTTGATTTGCATACCGGACTACTTACATGGTAGCGCCCTAATCAAAACAAACCATGGTGCCCGTCTATGATTTTGACTTTGACTACGACATCATGTCTGATCTCCAAAAGTGGCAGGGTTTTGAAGCATAGGGAAATGCGGGGTAACTAAATAATACACGTGTCGATATCAGATTAACCTGCTAGTAGTGCTACCAATTTGAACAAATTAAAGAGCAGAGCATCACACCGTACAGGCACTGACAGATCGATGACAGACCAGCTGTTCCGTCCCATGCTAAGCACAGACGCGCAGATGACAAGCAAAAGTGCTATCGGACATGTCGGAGGACCGGCAAACACAAAAGCACAACTTTCAAAAATATCATGTATTCATGGTAAATGCGTTCTGGAAAATAATACCAAACACAACACTTGCATGTACCGTACGGATTCGGTAGATATCCTACATGTTTGATGACAGAGTTCAAGCATTTCTCTGCTCGACCGTAAAATAATTGTCAATGAGCCAGTTGATAGATTACGTCAGACGCTAGTATATCAATCCGCCTAAGCAAGATGATGCAAACAAATGTAGTCCATCAAGAAAAACCACAGTGAAACGTATCATATTTTAATACACGAGATTTATTCATTCAATAATGTGGGCATAGGTATATGATAAAGAGGTTATCCCTCGATATCACCTCTTGGTAGGGTCGTATTGCTGCTCGTGCGGTTGTGGGCCGCATCACACTCGTCTTCAACTCGTGTGATACGGCCCACAACCGCACTCGCAGCAATACGACCCCACCAAGAGGTGATATCGAGGGATAACCTCATAATATGTACAGCTTAACAAATTGTCTCTGACAGTCTAATATTGAGCAAAGGAGATGGTATAGACCTGATATAGCTCTGTATACATGCAATTTGTTTAATAACAATATAGTAATTATGATGGTTATTGCCTATGATATTTGTAGCAATAAATGTATAGAAATAAGCTCACATTTTGCATATATTGAAAAACCATATGTATATAAACATACAATAAATATAACTAGGTATTCCATAGATTTGGTAATCCAAATAAATATTCCGGAATTGTTCATCAGATGACATATCTAGTGCAAGACAAAACTTACTCTAGTTACTAACTCTAAGCACAGTTCCTATTCATGTCTACTGAGCTTTTATTTCCCCTTAGTTTCATTTTTACTAAAAATGGTACTTAAATTTTAATATAATGAATGGAATTGAAGGAACTAATTTTTATATGTAGTGAACTTATTTACTAAACTTGAATTTGTAATATTCATCCTATATTATGCAAATTTCAAACATTTGTCTTATATCATACTAAAAATGAAGTATAAATCATTTTCTCTACTGTGATAACCACACTCTGTCAGAATAGAGTTGCTTCTTCAAAAATTAAAGGACCTATGATATACTGTACTGATAACCACACTCTGTCAGAATAGAGTGCCCAGTGAATGTTAACATAAGTCATTGACCACCCATCAAAATTTTGGGATTTTTATCTCATCAGTCATGACAGACATCTTTAATCATATCATACAGAAAACAATTCTGTTCAGATCTGAGTGTCAGTATGAAATATTCATGAAGTATGGCTGAGTCATAATCACTTACCAATGACTCAGTGGCTTACAAGAAGTTGTTCCAACTTAAAAGCTCAATTAGATGGTGTAACTGTTGATGTAATTTCCAGTTTTTGTGTTGACTTGAATGTATCAATACAGACTGTCAGAATGTACGTTTATAATGTGCAATATTATCATCTAACCACAGAGTTCTTGTTAGGACTAGGATATACAAGACAATGTACTTGTTTTATAGAACAAAATTAATGGCAATATTATCAAAAGTTACAGAGCTTGCTTCTTCAAAATTTAAAGGACCTATGATATACTGTACTGTTAAACTGAGCACCCAACTTTCCATGCACAAAGTTCAGAATATGTGTCTATCAAGCCATCAAAACTTAGTTGCAGTTTGTATTTACGGTATATACTGCTTTGGGGTCACCATTTTGAAGGCCATGAACATCAAATCATTTATTGCTTCTTCTGTACGCTTTAACCATAGACCCTCGAGAAAAACAGGACAGGCAACTTTGGTAAAGATCAAAGAGATTTTGGATTAGCAGAGTACGATCCTACTTGGAATAATTAAGATGTGTTAATGGGTCGGGGATGGAATGAAGCTGGACGCAATCAACTGCACGACGTCCGGTTCATAGACACTGCATGCGGGTATACGGTGATAATGTTTTCAGATTACAAGTTGTTTCGGATTACCCGCAAGTCCATTTTTAGAAAGGAAAGTGTTACAACTATTTGAGAAGAATTCGTCAAAAATGGTTTCAAAGTTTTTTTACTTATTAGCAGCGAGATTTGATGCAAATAGAAGTCTACAGGGAGTCAGTATGTTGCGTAAAGTGACAAAGTTTCGAATACAAATCCGAAACCCATGTCACTGCAGTTCCAGACTTAACAGCAGTTGACTTCACAGAGTTGTTTTCATTCAGCAATCATCCGTGTATCTCCAAATTTTCCCTCGTATTTGCACAGTCTTTTAACCGTTGGAATATTTTCTGTGTGAGCAGTGCTCCATGATTCGGTAATGTTAAACTACTGAAATTTTGTTTGAAAACTCTGAATGGCCAAATTTGCGAGGACGGCGTTTAGCTTTTTGTAAATGATTGTCTATCTTACCGCTTCTGACTCCACCAACCATTGTTAAGTCCCAATTTATCGCAAGGTTTCGCCTGACAGTGAAAGACAGTTTTCAAAATGTTTTTTCTAGTACTGTGCGAGTGTAAAAATGTATAGCATATCTGAATTTTGGTGTTTCTCGAGGCTAAAACAGCACCAAAACGTTAGAGGTAATGTACTTGAGCTCCGATGGAGGAGACATCATCTGTATACCCTGATTTTCATCAAATTTTTGGTGACAGATGAAATAAAGGTCAGATCTTCGTTTCTCAGGACTGGGGAAGTGTAGACTTGTCTACCTTTTATTGGAGATTTTTCTGTTAGGGAATGTAAACTTAAGATGTTGATACCTAGCAAGAGTTTTCTGTAGTGTCTGTGGCTAAATGTACACTGTTTTTATCATCTGGTGTTTTCATGTAGCTTGGGCTAGAATCCAAAACATGATTTTCATTGTTATCACTTTCACCATGACTTTTATCAAAAAACCCTCAAAAATCTCTATGTCATTACTTGGAACGTGCCATGCAAGAGCAAAGTGTACATATGCACAATGTCAGTTTGATCGTTAAAGAGATTAAATGTACATACAAAGTATTGTTGTTGGGGACCGCTTGGCAAATAAACTTAATATATTCCAAGTGAGATCGTACAAAGAAACAACAGCAGTTGCCTGTCCCGTTTTTCTCGAGGGTCTATGCTTTAACTTGGTAAAAGCTTTATTTGACACACAGATAATATTGATTCTTTATTGAACATGATATTTGTTAGCTCCGCTGTCAGCGACGCGGAGCTTATCAAATAGGTTGATTATCCGTCGTCGTCCGGCGTCTGGCGTCCGGCGTCCGGCGTCGTCCGTCAACAATTGCCTTCTTCTCTGAAACCATAAGTCCAATTGCTTTGAAATTTTATATGCAGTTCACTTGGGGCGACCTCACTTCAGTTTCTTCAAATCATGGTGAAATTTGCATATTTGTATTTTTGGGGAATTTTTTGGTGTTTTTGGTAAAAAAATCTTCTTCTCTGAAACCGCTCGTCCGATTGCTTTGAAATTTGATATACAGTTTGCTTAGGGTGACTTAAATCAGATTTGTTCAAATGGTGGTGAAATTGGCATATTTGTATTTTTAAGGCAATTTTTGTCATTTTTGGTAAAAAAATCTTTAAAAATCTTCTTCTTCAAAACTACTGGTCAGATAGCTTTTATATTTGGTACATATGTCCCTAGGGATGATCTATTTCAGATTTTTTAAATTGTGCAGAAATATGCAAATTTGCATATTTAAGGCAATTTTTGCCATTTTTGGTCAAAAAATGTATTTCTCAAAAAGTACTGGTCTGATAGTTTTGAAATTTGGTATACAGTTTTCTATAGATGAACTAAGTAATATATATTGAATTTCTGATGAAATCTGTAATTTTGTATTTTTGGGGCAATTTTTGCCATTTTTGGTCAAAAAATGTGTATTTCCAAAACTACTCATCTGATAGCTTTGAAATTTGGTATACAGGTTTCTACAGATAAGCTTAGTAATATATATTGAATTTCTGATGAAATCTGTAATTTTGTATTTTTGGGGCAATTTTTGCCATTTTTGGTCAAAAAATGTGTATTTCCAAAACTACTTATCTGATAGCTTTGAAATTTGGTATACAGGTTTCCATAGATGAACTAAATGATATTTATTGAAATAATGATGACGTCTGCAATTTTGAATTTTTGGGGCAATTTTTCCCATTTTTGGTCAAAAAATGTATTTCTCAAAAGTACTGGTCTAACAGCTTTGAAATTTGGTATACAGGTTTCTATATATGAACTAAGTGTGATATTTTGAAATTATGATGAAATCTGCAATATTTATTTTTGGGGGCAATTGTTGCCATTTTTGGTCAGAATATTTTATTCTCAAAAAACTACTCATCAGATAGCTTTGGTTGACATGTTCTTAGGGATGATCGGATGTGATATATTCAAAGTATGATGAAATCTTCAATTTTGTATTTTTGCAGCTTATTTTAGCCACTTTTTTCTGGCCACTGCATTGAGTTATCAAAGATTTCCACCTTCTTCATCAACATGTGTCAAAAATAGTTATTCTGTACATAAACACAGCGGAGCTATATCGGCCGCTAGGTCGCTTGTTCTTTGTATGGATCACTACTACAATTTAAAATAAATTTAATGTTTTCTTGTTTCTAGCTGATCATTCTGTTTACACTATTCTATGTAAGATATTTCCGATGCAAAAGAGACAGCGAAACCAGCACCACTGTGACAGGTATGTTACTGTGTTTTCAATAAATGAAAACTTGAAATGTACTGGTATTTTGTTTAAGTTTTAAAGTATAGATGTATTCTGTCATGTTGACAGTTGAGCAACTATCAACATTGTCTGACTGTAGAGTTATTCTGAAATAGACTACTACGTTTAGGTGATACTGAAGGATTCAAATTGCTAAGCAACGGTTGCTAAGGGTAATTTCCAAAATCAATCAAAATGCAAAGTTTTCATGGTTTCCTTTGCATAATAAAGATTAACAGAATCATACAATTCCAAAAAACGCATGTTTGTCGTGCGATTGGTCAGTGACGTCACACACATACAAATTTTCACAGCTCTATTTTAAAACGTTTCAGCTCCTACAAATTTGCACCAAATCTTCCAAAATTTCAGAATGTAACACATGAGATACCTGTTTAGAGCCCCTAGCATGGATTAGGTTATCTGTTTGAGTACAAACGATTTTGAACAGGAAAATATCTAAGGCGTCATTTTGTGAAATTTTTATGGGTTTTACGGCGATATCTTATAACGGTCTGGAATTTTTAGAAACGCATGCTTATCTATATTCTCATCTATGACTTCAATAATCCTACAAAAAATCAGCTAAATTGGTTTACAATTGGGAGAGTTTAAAGATTTGGACATTTTCAAAATACCAGGTGTCGAAAATACATAGAAAACAATGGAACGGTATGACTTTGCACGTGCAAACATGCGCATTTGGAACGTTGCTAGCGATAGCAACCAATGCACGCTTTGAATCCTTCAGTATCGCCTTGAAGTCAAATATTTTCAATTTCTTGATAATTACATATGCAGTATTGTATACAGCGGTGGTGGATAAGATACATAACATGATAAGAAAAAGGAGTGTTCATAGTTTCCTTTTTGAAATCCATTGTTCTGAAATAAAGCATACTCATTGATTTTATGCTGTTCTCATTGCTTTATGACAAAAATATTGGAACTCACACTGAAGTGTGAAGCATTGCTAATTCTTTTCATTGTACTCAGTGGATTTCTAAAATGTTCATGTACAAATGACTTTGAGATTGTATGAAGAAACCAGCTGATTGTTGAACTGACAAAACAATGCCCAGATGCTCAGTCACTGCGATCTATTTATCAAAAGTGCTGAGAAAAAGTACAAAGTCAGGATTGTTTCTTTGGTCCTTTGTGATGAAAGAAATTATTGTAGTTGCCAATTTACGTGATTCTGACATTAACTATTTACTGTGTCAAAATTATTTAAAATTAGCTTAAATCAGAATATTAAAAATTCACATTTATCTTAATCTTTTCAGCCGTATTAGCATTGACTGTTGCACTATTAACAGTTGCCCTTGTTCCAGTTGATATCTTTCTGGTATCTTACATGAAAGAACAAGATGGCACCTTTAAGGTAAGTGTCTCTCTTTGATATTAGTCTGTATGTCTGGAAAAATGAAACAGAGATGTAGTTATTGCTCAGCATTACACACATATATGGTGACAGGATTGACCATGGGTTTGATGTCAGTACAACAAAACACATGCACATGTTATGATGTAATTTTTCATGCTGATTTTATTTATGTTTCTCAGTATGTGTATAGTAATATCTACAGTTCGTGCTAGGATCAAATAACTTTTTCTTAAAATAAAAGATGATAAAAACAGGAAACACATGTGAAGATGTACATCTTGCTTATGTGTGATACATGGCACAGATTTAAGGTGTATGAATTCTAACTTCAAATATCAACATGCTTTTGAATCTGTTTTCTCCTTCACAGGAATGGGCCAATGACAGCGACACCCGTGATGCCATTGAAAACATGATGCTGTATGCTTACTATAGTAAGTTAATCTCCCTGAGTTTTTAATCTTGGCAGACGCAGTCCGGCGGGGGTCCTGTCCGTCCGTCCATCAGCATGCATTTTTTCCTGTTATGATTCAATCGAGTCAGAATTTGGTAGCAAGGAATGTACAAACTATTGCAGATCAATCAATTTTGATGATGTTGTTGATCTATGAAAATTCCAAGTTTGATGGACATGTGTGAAAATTATGTATTTTGCCTTCATGTACGAGATTGCAAGCTGGACGCTCAATGCTGAAAAAAACTATAAGTTTTATTACAGTTTTACATTTCAACCCTTTCTTTGCAGTTTTCTCAGCAATAATCCAAAAACCTCTCTTCTTGCATCCCTGGCGTTAAATGCACTGAGGAGCAACAGTGTCATCATTGATGCTACTTTTTCATGTTTTTGAACCGTAACTCAACTATCCCTGAACAGATTTCGTTCAAACTTGGCACTCAGACTTTTGATCTTGCCATGGAAAACACCAACAGTCATAACTTTACTGTCCCAAGTATACAAAGATGACCCCCACAGACCATTATCATGTGATTTCCCAACATTTAACAAATTCACACCTCTCCCCTGTAATGAAGCTACCAAACATGTAATTCAATCACCGTAATTCAAACACCATAATCCAGCTGGGACTGTGTCATCAGCGATGACTTGTAAATCTAGATTTTGACTCAGACTAAATCTACAACATTTGACATCTTACAAATTTGTTTAGAAATGATGTGCAGGTAGAAGTAAGAATGTAAAACCTTTTAAAAGTTTATGATCAATAAATTATCCTTTACAAAATGATGAAGATATGATGAATATTTTCCAAAAACAGAATTGTATTTTTTGTGTATCGCTAGTATTTGCCATATACTTTACAGTAACGGCTCTACTGACTACTCAAATAGCTTGGAATAGTTCCTTAGATGAATTTGGAGTTTGTCTTCCAAAATCATTGCAGGATATTTTTAAAATGTACCTAGACACCATCAATTCATGTGCAGTACAATGTTATTGTTAGTGCATAATAAGTAACCCAGTATATTTCTGTTTTTCTAACCATAGCAATGTATGCATTGGAGATTGTCTTCATGTTCCTGGTTTTACCATTTATGTATTTTTACTATGAAGAATATGATGAAGATTCCACTACAAGAAGTGTAAGTTAACGTCTCCATCTGTCTCTCATGCATACACTGGTCTAGGTCCACATATTTACTGTTATTCAATGTCACACCATCAGTGAAGTTGTAACTCAGAGATTTTCATTACATCTAACATAGTTATGGTCAGAAGTTCCAAACATCATTCAGTAAATGTACTTGTTCCTATTTGTCAACTTTCTTTGTTATTTCACAGGAAATTTTGAGATCTTTTTAGAATTACTGAAAAGCTCACAACTGCTTTAGTTGTTTAGTTATGTTTCTTTTGATTCATTGTTAGGGCTATGTTATCACAAGCTACCAGCACAGTCCTTGATACTTTTTAGTCCCCATGGACACCGTCCGGGGGGACTTATAGGTTTGGTCATGTCCGTGCGTGCGTGCGTCCGTGCGTGCGTCCGTTCACACAGATATCTCAGAGATGCCTGGAGCCATTTCGTTCAAACTTGGTACAAGGATAGTACCCTACCTCATACAGATGCACGTCAATTTGTTTCACAATGGGATCAAATTTGGCCGTGTTAGAGGACTTTTTAGTTTTCACCTCCGTAGACTCCCATGTATAAGGCAGTCCATAGACTCCCATGTATAATTAAGGCAGTCCATAGACTCCCATGTATAAGGCAGTCCATAGACTCCCATGTATAAGGCCAAGAAAAATAAACATTTAGTTTCTCATCTTATTCATATTGCGAAAAGGATGCAGTGACACAGTTTTTAGTCCCCACAGATAAAGTCCAGGGGGCTTATAGATTGGGTCATGTCCGTCCGTGAGTCCATCCGTGAGTCCATCCGTTCACGCAGATATCTCAGACACTTTGACAAAATGTCATGTGACCTTGGTGACCTTTGACCTCAAATATACATATTTGTCCATAACTCAGTAACCACAAGTGCTAAACCTTTCATATATGGTATGATGGGACACCCTATGACGCCACATATTGTACCTCATTAATTATGCACATATCTAATTTTTAGCGAGCCAATAGAGCTAGAGGTCTGATTTTTGGTATATAGGGATAACTTATCAAGACAATTTTTTTGACAAAATGTCACGTGACCTCGGTGACCTTTGCCCTCAAATTTACATATTTGTCCATAACTCAGGAACCACAAGTGCTACACCCTTCATATTTTGTATGAATGGACACCTTATGACGCCACATATTGTACCTCATTAATTATGTGCATATCTAATTTTGAGCGAGCCAGTAGAGCTAGATGTATAATTTTTGGTATATAGGGATAGACTATAGGATAGAAAGTTTTTGACAAAATGTCGTGTGACCTCGATAACCTTTTACCTAAAATACACGATTATGTCAATAAATAAGTAACCACAAGTGCTATGTCCTTTATATTTAGTAGGATGGGAGACCTTATGACAACACATGCTTTACCTCGTTAATTATGCCCATATCTAATTCTGGGCAAGCCAATAGAGCTGGAGGTCTGAATTTTGGCATATAGGGATTAATTAGCAATACAATTTTTTTTTCAAAATGTCACATTACCTTGATGACCTTTGACCTTGATTATACATATATATGCATAACTCAGTAACCACAAGTTCTATACGCTTCAATTTTGATAGGATATTAGACCTTAAAATGTCACATCTTGTACCTCATTTATTATGCACATATGTATTTCTTGTCTGGCAATACAGCTAGAGGTCTGATCTTTTTTCCCGATTTAGAACCATAACTTAGACATGCCTCTTGTTTCAAATTGGGAGCAATGACATAGACCTATGTGTCCATAGATCTGAACATATACACTCCAGTGATACTTCTTAATGACCACATTTCCCTGCCCCATCAAGACTAATACTCCTATTACAAGTGGGGACTATGTCATTGTCAATGACTTATTGAACACAGGATGACAACAAAACGTCAGTGTGAGAGTAAAACTGAAAATTACTATAAGTTCAATGCAAGTGCGCAATTTATCATAAATTTGTAGCTGTAACTATGATGACAAAGGTTTGCTACAAGGGGATTTGGTAATCCTTTATGTTGGTTACTGTGTTTCAGGTAGTTACATGTTACTGAACAGACGACAGAAACAATTTTTGAACCTGGAAATATATAAATTGATACTAATATGCTGATCTTTTCTGAAAAAGTCCAAATCTGTGGAAAACACTGATGTTAACAAAAATACATGGTTGGACCTAAAATTGAATACTATGTACAGTGGTAGATCTTGAATTCAACCAAGTAAAGAGATACACAACATGTAGTATTGACTATTTATTGACAGCATGAAGTGAGACAAGTGTATTTGAAATCAAATGCTATAAGTTTACTGGTTCAATAGCTTGAAATAGATGTCCAATAAACATTTTACATGCTCAGCAGTTATGTAACTTGACCATGTTACTAACAAAATTACAATGTCATCATGGCAAATACATATTGATCTCTGAGATTAATAGGCAAAATCCAGTGCTTCATAAGGTCCAGGACCAGAACTCACTCAGCACTCAGTCTAGATTGCCAATTGCTTGGATTTGTTTTTGCCTCCAGGACCACAAAACTATTGAATAGTTTACTCACCTCTATATTACTGTGACTATTGATATATCAAGAAGAAGTTATGGTGAAATGTCAGGATACATATCATAAACCCTTATCAATTGTTTTGTTTAGCAACACAAGTTGTTTTGTGTTGCTATCTGAATGTAACAGTTGGATAAACAACATTCATTTGGTATACATGAAGAGTCAATAAATCCTTAACAACTGCTTGCTGACTGCATAGCGTGATATAAACACTGTCAACAAAGTAATCATCTTTGATAATGCGACACTTGGTTGGAATACTTAAAAACTACTCAATTGGTATCAATAGATCAGTAGTAAATGCATGTACAGCTTCCGAGAGAATTCCAAATATCTCGGCAATTTCTGCTGGCAAGGATAAATATTTGCCTGCAACAGACAAATGTACAGTTATATGTTAATTTGAATATGATTACTTTTCTGATTTGCTTTCTCAGAGGATATGTGCTGGTCTGAAGTTTACTATTGTCTTTGTGTTCGTTGCTGGAGTTCTGTTGCTAGTTGGGTGAGTATGATTTGTGACCTTGTGTTTGCTATGCGTAAACAAACTCATTGGATTTTTGTCAGATATAGTCTTTAATCCAATTGTATTGTTTACATTGCTATCATCTGACTAGTAATTATTGATACAGCTTTGCTGTCTATAGGAAATGTTACCTTTGACATTAGAAAAGCTGTAATCATTTATTGGAGATTTCTGAGTTTAGGAAAACTGATAATTTGCAACTAAAACAAAAAAACTTGTTTTGAGTACTATTACACATGTAAGAGAAGATTTGTACTGCTGAATAAAACGTCTGTTCATATTAGGGTTTAGTCTGATGTATGTTATCTGTATTGTGTTTAGTCTGATGTATGTATATAAGTTTACTTAAATTTAATACTCATGATTATTAAATGTTGACTGCACACTTGGATATTTTCAGTGCCTTTATTCCGACGCAAGCAACACCCAGTATGAATGAAACAGAGTGGGAAAAACTACAAGATTTGTTTGAAGGTCTTGGAAAGAACCGTAAGTACAAGTCAATGTATTTGCTTGTCATCACAGGTAACACACCACACAAATAATCACACACATTATTACTTGCCTTGATGTGAGTGCAAATCGATGCATTGATTTGAATAGGAACATCCAAGGGTTAGTGGGCCCGTGAACGATGTACTGACTGGTTTCCATGGTTACCCAGTCCAGTGAGGCCCTTCGACGTTTCCAACGTCAGAGTAGAAAATTAATGCTAGATGTAAAATATCCATGTGTGCACTCCTATTTTGACTTCCGTTAAAATCTGTTTCATGCTGGTCGATAATGGTAAAATTGTTTGAAAATGCCCTGCATGTAACTAAATGCCATATAGCATTAACTGTTAAGAGGCATGTGATAAAAATATCATTGCCTGAATACATGGGTTTATGTGCCCTCGTAGCAGGAGACAATTTGCAGGCAATAATATATACAACTAACTAGAGTTTTCTGTCAACCATGCAATTGTGCATTGTATTTTATTCCATTGTGCACTATGAAAAATTATTTGTAATGTACTAAAATCACAAGTTGCATGAGTCACAGTATTGTTAGTCTTCAATCCCTAGTTTTTGCATTTGTGCATGTTTATATTGACTGTTTATGTGATTGTACAGTAGTCTTTGTTCTCCTTTGGAAATTGTGTCCGACTTAATCAGTGTGTTTAGAGATAAAAACCAATAACCAAAAGTGCCCACCCCTTCAAATCTTTCTTGTTTGGTTTATAATCTTGAACTTTGAGCAGTTTATCTTCCATTGACTCTAAACAATTGGAGAAGAATATTTAATCTTGAATTAGATACCCTTGCAACCCATTTTTTGCTCACATGTTCACACACCTGGGCTAATGTCGCAGCGATGTCTGTCTGTCTGTGTGTCTGTTGTTTGTCTGTCTGTCGTTCTGTCTGTCTGTGTACCCAATATCTCAAAAACAGCTCATCAGATCAGAATTAAATCTGGTATATAGATTCAGTTTGCAAATGGCAAGAACTGATTAGTTTTTGGTGGGTGTTGCTTGCTTACTTTTTGCTCATTTGCATAATTAATGATTTTAGATAAAACGGATATAAATTGAGAATGACTGCACACAGGTTGATGAGATGTGCTACAAATGTTGATCACACCAAATTATATCAGCTGTGAGAAGCATTAAGGAAAACATGAAAGAAAGTTGCTGATTTGCATATTTAATGAACTTTCCTTGTAAGGGATATATATCTGATTTGACTTATCAAAATTGACAAAACTTGGCATGTATATTGAAGATACTATAATTTGTCATTATTGAAAGTCATTAAGCATTTTAACTTCAGCCAATTCCTAATTTGCATATTTAATGAACTTTCCTAATTAGGGATATATATCTGAATTGACTGGAGCGAAGTTGACGAAACTTGCTACATATATTGAAGATACTATTATACGACATTCTTGAAAGTCATTAAGAATTTTCATTTCAGCCAATGCCTCATTTTCATATTTAATGAACTTTTGAAATTAGAGATATATATTTGAATTGACTTGACCAAGGTTGATGAAACTTGCTATGTACATCAAAGATACTATGATATAACATTATTGAAAGTCAATAGGCATTTTTACTACAGCCAATTCCTTATTTTGCATATTTAATGACTTTTCCTTATTAGGGATATATATCTGAATTGACTTGATCAAGGTTTATGAAACTTGCTATGTACATTAAAGATACCATGATACAATATTATTGAAAGTCATTAAGCATTTTCACTGAAGCCACTTCCTAATTTGCGTATTTTATAAACTTTCCTAATTAGGGATATATAGCTGAATTAACTTGACCAAAGTTCAGTGATGAAACTCAATATGTACATTGAAGATACTATGATACAACATTATTGAAAGTCATTAAGCATTTTTACTTTAGCCAATTCCTCGTTTGCATATTTAATGAACTTTCCTAATTAGGGATATTTATCTGAATTGACTTGACCAAAGTTGACGAAACTTACTATGCACATTAAAGATACAATAATACAACAATATTGAAAGTCATTGAACATTTTTACTTCAGGCAATTCCTAATTTGCATATTTAATGAACTTTCCTAATTAGGGATATATACCGGGGTTTACTTCAAAGTTGGCAAAACATGCTATGTACATTGATGATACCAGGTTAAAACAATATTGAAAATCATTTCGCATTTTCATGCCAACTAATTTATAATTTGCATATCCAATGAGCTTTCACAGTTCGGCATATATAGCTTGAAAGACTTGACCAAAGGCAATTACACTTGCTATATAAGTGGTGATACAATGACAGCAGTCAAAGAAATTAAGTATTTTTATTTCAGCTAATTATATATTTGTATACTTACATATAATACATATTTGTATACTTAATGACCTTTAAGATAATCACAATCACCAGTGATGACATGGCCAACTGGAATATATTTGAAGGGAGATGTAGAGCAGTCACAGGATGCTGGTGTTTGAAGGAATTCATCAATTTTTAAGTGTTGCAATGCCTCATTGTAATTGAATATTTTATTGGAGATTGTCTTGGTGTATTGATATGACAGAATAGGTACAGACTGGTTCTTAAAGTATACAGGTATATAGTTGATGTAATCTGTGGTCAATATTGTTTATTATGTTGATCATAATACTTTCAATGAAGTTGCAAACATGTGGCAAAGGTTCAAATTTACACATAACTGCAATATATAATGAAACACGTGAGCATTTTCAGTTCATATCTGGTGATTGTGTGCAAATATTAGTTCATACCTTCCATATACTTTGAAATATCAGAAAATTTTGACAACAAAATTTGTCAACATGGAAAAAAATGGCAAAAACAAAAATGTTGAAAAGAAAGCATAAAAGTTACAGTCCTTTGATCAAACAGTACCCATGGATGGACATTTTAATTACTGTCACTTCATCAGTGTTTTGATAAAAGGGGCTTTAATTGTCATGTCATAAATACCAAGAGAAATCCAAGATAGAATACAAATGGGTTTGCTACATTCCATGAACTATTTTTCCAAACATATAGCATCTCTCTGACAGGGAAATGAAAACAAACATCACTCATTATCCATTAATGCATGGAAACAACATCCTCCAAAATATTTATGTTCCGTGATATAAAACAATGGCAACTTGACAAATACAATGTTATTTTGTTTATCTTGTTTAGGTGGAGAGAATGCTCTGTCATTTTGTATCAGTATTCTTACATTGATTGGTATGCTGCTATTGGTTATTTATACAGTAAGTATTCTTACATTGATTGGTATGCTGCTATTGGTTATTTATACAGTAAGTATTCTTACATTGATTGGTATGCTGCTATTGGTTATTTATACAGTAAGTATTCTTACATTGATTGGTATGCTGCTATTGGTTATTTATACAGTAAGTATTCTTACATTGATTGGTATGCTGCTATTGGTTATTTATACAGTAAGTATTCTTACATTGATTGGTATGCTGCTATTGGTTATTTATACAGTAAGTATTCTTACATTGATTGGTATGCTGCTATTGGTTATTTATACAGTAAGTATTCTCACATTGATTGGTATGCTGCTATTGGTTATTTATACAGTAAGTATTCTTACATTGATTGGTATGCTGCTATTGGTTATTTATACAGTAAGTATTCTTACATTGATTGGTATGCTGCTATTGGTTATTTATACAGTAAGTATTCTTACATTGATTGGTATGCTGCTATTGGTTATTTATACAGTAAGTATTCTTACATTGATTGGTATGCTGCTATTGGTTATTTATACAGTAAGTATTCTTACATTGATTGGTATGCTGCTATTGGTTATTTATATGGTAAGTATTCTTACTTTGATTGGTATGCTGCTATTGGTCCATCTACACAGTAAGTTTTTAGACATTTTTAGTTGCAGTGTGTGTATTGGTATGTTTTGGATTTCCATGAAATCACTTTTCAACATGAGAGATTGCTTAGTCTAGTTGATATCTTGTCATGTTAAGAACCCAGACTGTAAGTTGCATGCTTTTTAGTCCCCTTGGACGAAGTCCGGCGGGGACTTACAGATTGGGTCCCGTGCGTCCGTCCGTCCATCCGTCCTCAGCCGTTTCTCAGACACTGCTGAACCAATTTTGTTCAAACTTGGCACAAAGGCATAGCACTATGACCTACAGACGCACATCAATTTATTTTGTGATACGATTCAATATGGCCGCAAGATGGCCATATTTTTGCGATTTTTCATGTCTTTGAACCATAACTCAAACATCCTTGAACCGATTCTGTTCAAACTTGGCACAAAGGCATAGCACTATGACCTACAGATGCACATCGATTTATTTTGCAATACGATCCAATATGGTCGCAAGGTGGCCATATTTTTGCGATTTTTCGTGTCTTTGAACCATAACTCTAACATCCTTGAACCGATTTTGTTCAAACTTGGCACAAAGGCATAACACTATGGCCTACATATGCATGTTTCATTATATTGCGATACGATCCAAAATGGGCGTGAGACGGCCATTTTGTTTGCGATTTTTCGTGTCTTTGAACCATTAACTCAAACATCCTTGAACCGATTTTGTTCAAACTTGGCACAAAGGCATAACACTATGGCCTACATATGCATGTCGCATTATATTGCGATACGATCCAATATGGGCGTGAGGCGGCCATTTTGTTGCGATTTTTTCATGTCTTTGAACCATAACTCAAACATCCTTGAACCGATTTTGTTCAAACATGGCACAAAGGCAAAGCACTATGGCATACATATGCATGTATCAATTAACCTTGCGATAGGAGCCAATATGGCTGCAGAACTGCCATTTTGTTGGAATTTTGCATGTCTTTGAAGCTTAATTCAACGGTCATTACACCGATTTTGTCCAAACTTGGCACAAAGATCATGCACTATGGCATACATATACATTTCAATGTACTTCGTGACATGTTCTAATATGGTTGCCAGATTGTCATTTTTCCCCAATATCGCTGCCAGATGGTCATTTTTGGATTTCTTCATGTCTTTGAGGCTTAATCATATGCAAATATTCCTTATCCAATGTTGTTGAGACTTGGTACAAAGATAAAGCACTATGGCACATATATGCATGTCTACTAATTTTGTGCTATGATCCATATGGTCAATAGACAGCCATTTGATTTCAATTTTGGTGTGATTTTTTTATGTCTTTGAAACATAAACATAGGTCACTGTCCTTCGATGGACTTATTTTGTTTAAACGTGATATGGCTGCATTCTTGTGCCCATTAATTTGTTTCATCATATGATCCGAAATGGCTGATTACAACAACATACCCGATCCCATACCATTTCTAAAATTCCACCAAACCATTAGAGGTACTGAGGGCATTGTTATGAGTGATGTAATTAAAAGTTCCTTCAATGGTCATTACTAGCAGAGATGGGTCAATTTTATTGAACGTTCCTCAGATTACTTTATTATGCAAGTCACAGGCCTGATGCACCCGTTGCATCAATGTCATTCCACAGCTACCTAGACCACAGCTACCTAGATACCAAAGATTATAACAAAATGGACAAGCAGGGACTGTGTCATCAACGATTTGTTGATCAGAATTTTGTTGTCTATAAGTAGTACAGGAGCTATGTATTTCAACACATGTGGTTTAAGACAGTACATGATTATGCAGTTTAAGATTGTGATCTATCATATGCTGTGCAAGATTTGTGGAAAATAGGGCAACCTAATTTATTTAGGAATGCATATTTGTCTGCAAAGCTTACTCAGTCTGATAGATCAGAAATCTTTTGTTGCATTAAAGCGAGTAAATTGTGTAAGATAGGTATTTAGAACCAACCCTGTAGTGCTTCTTTGTACCCTACCTAAATATATGTATTTCTTCATGCATATTGACATTGTTCTCTGTGTTCATACTTTGAAGGCATATGGAATGAACGCTCTCCCAATAGACATGATCTTTGGAACAAAGAGTGCTAAAGATGAAATTGTTGAAGTTCAAGGTGACTATGATGACATTCAGAGTGAAATTGCAGCTATCCGTCACAAGGTAAGAATTTATCTGTAATTTTAATAGTGTACTTCTACATGAAATTTCACACTCTAACAAATTTTGTTTGCTTTCTGGGGTGTTCTCAGTGCTAAAATAACTTGACCTACTATTTGTCTGAATATGTCTTTTGAAATTTGTCAAGAATTCTCTTGTAGGCAAATTACTAGAATATCATAAAACTCTTGGAAAACACTTGAGGAGTCATATTAACAGAAGATATTATAGTAAAAGCATCTTACGTTAATTTGCTGCATTTTATGATTCACATCATACAAAGTAACATTGTCTGTTACATCAGTGATGTAGAGATGTGGTACACAAACCACACAGCTGTATAGCAAACTGTCAACATTACACATCAAGCAACAATGAGTCCAAAATATACAGGAGAGGGTTAATGTTTGTGAAATAGACACACCAGTAACAATATTTATCCTTTCTAGTTACATTTTATTCATGCAAGTTTGTAACAATTTCTGTTTTCTCTTGATGACAGTACAAGCATACACGGCGCAGTATGTCACGAAAGGACAGAACAAAACTGAATGATCTTCAAGACAAAGAAAAATTGATCAAAAGAAGAGAACGTCATCTCGAGAAAGCTGACAAAAGCTGGTGTACTAAATGTTCGATTCTTTGGCGTCCATTTGAAATCTTAACTGGAATCATTCTGTCATTGCTGGCCCTGCTCATTCTACTCTCTTTATTACTTACAAGGTATGTAACAGTCTGTTACTCTGGTAGTTTATGAAAAGAAAAGAAAGAATATGCTTCTCTAGGAACACAGTAAAATGGAAGTTCTTTTCAATCAGAGAATTAAGTAGATTTTTGAATTTTTTATTTCAAAAAGCAAACTGACTGATTCGAGGTGAAAACACATCCGTTGTTGTATTATAATTATTCTATTCTGTGTTGTTTTCTCCTGAATCCTACAGACCTACTAGTCCATTGTTGATTTGACTCTAATAGCATGTAGCTGTTTCATATTAACAAAGCTGTTTGCAATACATAATATTCAATTTCTTTGACCACTTGCCAATGAAAACACTACAACTTCATATGGTATACTCTGAAAACGCATTGTTATTTAATGTTGTTATTAATGTTGCTTCCCTCCACAGCATTGACAAACTTCTACATTCCTTAGGACCCAAGACAGGTTACATCTTACCACAGAAAACTCTACCTAACCCATTAGATATCACATTGGTGTATTGCCAGGCAGTAAGTACACACTATCTCTAACATTAAAAGTTTCAGTATAATGACAAGATACTCAATCCATTTGAAATATCAACTCATAGCACAGGTATGCCAAGCATGGATTGGAGGTAAGACTTTTATTTGCAGAATTACATACATATGCAGAGTTTTATCATGTATTGTTCAAACCCAATTATTTAATCCATTGTACAACAGCCATGCATATAAGTCATACATGAAATAAGTATCATACAGTTCTGTTGCTCAAGATCTTTCCTTGTTACATAAACATCACTACATACATGTATAATCTTACACCAGATTTTCTAATCCATTGTCTACAGATATTCCCCTTGGATTATGTGTTGATGTGTTTGATCATTGTGTATTTTGTGGTAGCCACTATGGCAGGTATCAGGAAGATTGGTATCTGGTTCTTTTGCCTGAGGGTAAGTTGTTATAAGGTTTTGACTCTACTCATATAAAGACTCAAATTACTGTTAGGTTTATCTTGACATCAATTTCAAAGACTAGAGCCAAAGGAAAGTTGTGCAGAGTTTTTGAAAATCCACAAATCAGAATTATGTACATGTAGTTAAAATCAGACTTGTAACCTTGAGTGTAAAGGTGAATCATTACAATATTACACTATTGTTTTCATCTGCTGTGTGTACAGATTGCCAGCAGATTTATAATTCTAAAAGACTCAAAATTCATTATTTTTACAGAAGTGTCAATCATTGTCTTACAAATATTCATTTTTAAGATCCTTGAGAGTTAGTGATCATTTTTTGATGAGTTAGATAATTAACCTCATTGTTGTTCCACCAACTGATGATTGTATCTGTGTCCTGATCATGTAAATTTACAACCTTGTTGTCATTGAATACCTACAATGCCTTTACATGCCAGGGTCGTCATTGAAAGGTATCAGATCCCATGGACCATACACAATGGAGTCTCACTTCTACTCTCTCTGCAGAGACAATCCAACAGAATGTGTTCTTTTGAAATGTGAAACAATAGTTTGAATTCACTCAATGCAGACTTGCTACACAGTAAAAAGTGTGCATACTAGCACATGCAATGAGGATTCTGTTCAGATAACTGGAGTTGAAAACTCTTCATGAAAGATACACCAACAGTATTTTTATAAGGTCAATATTAATTAAAACCTTAGATTAAATTCAGTTGGTCCTCTGTCATGCTATTCAAGTTCACTAATACCTTTACTTCAGCCAAAATCTGTATATCACTAAATATTATATCTAAATGTATGAACTACTTTTCAAGGTGTGTTAAACAGATCTAGTCACACTCGGATTTCTATAATATAAAATCATTTGTTTCCCCTTGAAAGACAGGGTAAGACTGATGTAATCAAATTATATAACAGTACCGTACTCATCCGAGTATAAGCCCCTGCTCATGTATAAGCCCCCCCTACTGATTTTAGAGGATTTTAGAAATGCATTACATTCGTGTATAAGCCCCTACCCTAGTGTAACTCAAATACAGAAAGGTTAGGAGAGTATATTTGGTCATTTAACTTGGTAAAATTAATTTTAGATAATAAAGACACCATTAAAAGATGTTAAAACAATGGGAAACTTGAGTTCCCTTGACAACATCGTAAGGAAAATGACACGTTTTTCCCAGTACTATCTTGATTCTTTGACCCTACTCACCCCCGTTGCCTAAATAGAATAGTCTCACTCACGTCCGCCATTGTTAATTTTCATTCAAGGCCACGATGTTTTCATGCTTGAAACATGCAGTTTCTTTGTTTGAAGCAATTATTCTTTCATTTGTGAAGACTTTCCTGGTGACTATTACCATTTTCACTGCTATGTTGTTGTTTTCACAAGATGTAGACAGTGTGATACTGGAATATTGAGTTGCCTTTCCGTGTAGGCAAGCATGCCTGTTCACATTACTGTTGATCAGCAGCATACATGACGTCTTTGTTTCAAGTTTGGGTTTTTTTCGACGCTGAAATTTCACCAAAATGTCACTTCTGTATTCAGAGATTGTACAATCAATTTCTTTGGATGTGTAAGTCGATTTTGAAAGCGATAGAAAGATCGAGTGGTGTTGAAAAAAATCGTCATAAAATTAGCATAAATTAAGCGTCCATGACAGATAACATGGGGTTGCTCGAGTGTAAGCCCCTCCCCTAGTTTTACCGCTGTTTAGTGTTGCCGAACCGGGGGCTTATACTCGGACGAGTACGGTACTTAATAAACATATTCACTGTTAGATACATAAATCGTTTGAGAAATACTAATACAAATAGTTTTTAGCTCACATTTGGTTATACCAATGTGAGGTTATCATATAAGCTGAAGTCGGTGGCGTCTGTATGTATGTTTGTATTTATGTATGTGTGTGTGTGCGTAAAGTCAATGTAGAATTTTGCTGCATTGAACAGATAGAAACAACATTCATCTTTGATCTTTGATACCCATACTAGTATTCCAATCAAATGTGAGCAACACTTTATCATTGGCGGTATTTTTTATGGACATGCTAATGTATGCAGGATCTGCTAGTCCCATTGCTATAGAAGTTGATATGCATGTTTATAAAGTTGACCCCAGTGCCGAAGTTGCAGACCTTCTTTGCTTTTGTCATTCTTGTTTTTCTGGTTGCACTGTGTAGAAATCATTGTCATAACATCAACGTAGAATTTTTCTGCACTGAACAGATAGAAACAACATTCATCTTTGATCTAGTATGTACCAATTCCGATCAAATGCGAGCAACACTCTATCATTGGCGGTATTTTTCTTCTCTGTAAAGATCATAAAATAAAAGAATATTACACATGTTCACAACTGTTCTTGCATATGTCATACTTGATATGCTCTTTTTGTTTCAGATGTTTAAGATCCGACCCCATAAGACAAAGACACAAGGACTTCTGTTCATGTGTGAAATCATGATGTTAATTATCTTGGCTCTAAATGTCATGTTTTATAATACAGTACCACAGTATGTGACGTTTGGATCACAGAAATACATCGTAAGTATCTCTTTGTGTTTGACCTTCATGGGTAAGTAACTCTGTATGATTTAAGAAATTTTACAACTTCAAGGAAATGTTGTGACATAATACAACACCATGAAAGGGAAGGGTTGTCCAATTTGCAGCTGCACGATTTTCTTGTTGATAAACATCGCCACTTCCCAGAAATTGGTGGTGAATGCCCAGCAAATGTGAAGCAAATTCAGCATTTGATACATGTTCACCAGTTTTGTTGCTTGCCAATCATTACAAGACTTTGCTAAACAAACTTTAGCTTCATTCCTTCTTTTATATGAAGCTGCTTCAACTGCTGTCACCAGTTTAAGTGCAGCTACCATTTTAAAATTTTGAATATGCACAAAGGTTGATTGAATATTTTGTGTATTGCAACAGACCCGTTACATGGTCCTGATACACACAGCTGCAGATTGGGCAACCCGCTCCATGTAGCAGATCAAATTTATTACTGCCAGTTGAAGAAAAAAAAATCTATTAAATTGAAACATTGCATTCAATGAATTTATGTAAATAGACATTTTTTGTTAGTAAGAAGTAAAGCCAGTTCGGTTTGGGTGATAAAAGTTCATTTTTACCATCTATACTTATCTATCAGATATGAGATAAGAAGTGCCTATAGAAGTCAAGACTTGTGGTCAGATGTTGCATGTTCAACATTGTAGTACATGGTGCTATCCCCATCTTGATCTGCTTAGTGCAGGTTGTAGACTGTCATTCTAAGCATAGCTGATTTTGTTTTCATACAAACAATTCATTTTTGTGTCAACTAGATACAATCCTCAGTTGGATGACTGTGTGCATTTTTGCTTGATTTGAAATTTAATGATTTTTGTCAAATCAGTTAAATCAGTGCAACTAAATCCTCGACCACATTGAATATGACATGCATTGTAGTTTATTCTACTAGTGTTATGTCTATCTTATTCAAACTTTATGCTGATATGTCAGCCTTATTCAAATTTTGTGCCAGCATTTGTAGGTAAACATGAGCTGATCACCCCACATCAGCAAAATTTGCAAAAAAATACTTTAATGTAGAATTAATGTCAAGAAGCATTGAGTTGAAAATGTTTTCAGTTAGTCAGTCTGTGACTTTCATCACAAGTAATATTTCCATGATTCCTAAATTATCCTATATCTTTCTGTATGGATGATGATACTTTTGATTTGGATGGGTCAGCATACACAAATCTTGCATAGGCATCCTCAGAAAAACATGACTTGATTTTTAGTGTCAGTCCTGGCATTTTAGTATCATTTGTAGCAATGAAGTACATGTATTTTTCAGTGGTGATGTTTTGCTTTAGTACAGAATGTCATCTCAGATTGCTTAGAAGAATTTCTGACAAAGTTCTCATTTCTACTTTTGTTTTGTGTGTTCCATGACATCACATCGTTGATATCATTGATTTGTTCATCTGTGTGCAGGATCTATCTCACAATGATACAGTCACAGTTGAACAGTGTAACACTGGAGCTCCAAGAGGTGAGTAATCAGTACAGAATGTGCATGTAATTGTTGTATGCAGATATCATTTCAGCAATCTTCATGGAATATTCTGACATTTAATATGTCATTAAAGGGAAACCTAAGTCCAGCGACATTGACCGTTTATCCCTTCCAAAATCACCCTTGAATAAAATGCAGCTCAAATTTGCAACATAATTGGACGCGCTGACGACTACGGCGCAACGAAAAGAGAAGTTGAAGTAGACGACATTTATGAAAATGAGCTCAGAATCCCATGGGCGCGAAAGGGCTCATGGGAGAAGCGTGCATGACGTCATCGGCGATACAGACGATTGTAGCTTGCAGCTGGAGGAGTACCGTGAACAGTTCAGCGCGTTCGTAAGACGACTCTGTAGAGTTCGGACAGCGATATTTCTGACATCGAGTATTACTTTTCCCCGACTGAAATCAAACCATACTAATTTGAACCAAGATATGTAATAATGAGGAAGCATTTCCACACATCGTTCATAATTCCGCGGAGGGAGTCACTGTGCTTGTACAGACCCCGAACTGGATTGGAGACACTGAGTGACTCTGCGATCCTTCAGCGCTACGTTTCTAAAACAGAGTTTTCTTTATCAGTCGCTTAAAATTAATTTTTGGTTTGTGAATGATACGTAAGTCGAGCATGGCCAGATCTTTAAGGTTGCGAAATCTTCGATATATATCGGAAAATATTTATTCGCAATTTGACAAATGTATAGTGTCATCTATTTTTCGAAGTTGGTCGTACTTAGGAAGTCGGGCTTACTCAGATCTACAAAGTGATGAAATCTCCAATATAATGGATATTTGCCCGCTATTTAAAGAATTAGTATTGTCTATATTGTTGTAAAGAATGTATTTCATACAAGACCAGCCAAAACTCTCGATGATGTCCGATATGTCCTCTGTTCAAATCCCGATCGCCAAGTAAAAATGTATTACATGTAAAGAATATGAATGTAATTCGTGCAAGGCGCTCCCCAACTCACGGTGATATCCGATCGGCCCTCTCGACGAAGTTCCGATTGTAGTGTATGAAAGTTCGTGTGGAAATTTAATGAAAAAAATGCTTTACATGTAAAAAATGTATTTCGTGCATGAATAAATGTAATAATGTAAAACATACAGTATTCTTGACTACCGGCCACGGATGCTATGAACTAAGAGTCGGACAGAGGTGGTCAGGTGGTCAGATCTGTTAGGCACGTGGTGGAATCTCCGACATCGGATATTTACCCACAATTTGACAAAGTATCATCTAGTATCAGAGTTAATGTCCTAAGTCGCCGATATTTATCGGATAAATATCCTTGATTTCGCAGACTCGGCGTGCCGACACCACACAGTGCACGTAAATCTAGTATCGTCTGGTATCGATATTAGCCTAGGATTCTCGGCGCAATTGATATTTATTGGGTAAATATAATATCGGCGATTTCTCAGACCCGGCGTGCCGATCGAGACACATCATTCTCGACCGCGGGCCATCTGGGTACTTGCGGATTCTTACGTCATTTTTGCGTCACAGCGCCGTTGGAAGTTCGAATTTTTCAACCACCAAAGAAATATTCAAAGTTTCAATATACATAAATGACATAATTTTTAGTTCTGCTTTTTTCCACACAATTTATATTATGTATCATTCGCTCTTCTGTATCGTCTGATCTCTCATTCACCTCGCTCGTATGCGTTTCACCTACTGACGTCTCTCCGCGGTCGAGAATAAGCAAGAAGTCATTCCAATATCTGTGATATCAATATTACCAGGTATAGAAATTGCCTATATTTATCGCGTATATAAGGGCGATTTCGCAGATCCGGGCTGTTGAGACGAGAGACGCGCCGTTGGAAGTTTGATTTTTTCAACCACCAAAGAAATATTCAAAGTTTCAATATACATATAAATGACATAACTTTTAGTTCTGCTTTTTTCCACACAATTTATGTATCATTCGCTCTTCTGTATCGTCTGATCTCTCATTCACCTCGCTCGTATGCGTTTCACCTACTGACGTCTCTCCGCGGTCGAGAATAGGCAAGAAGTCATTCCAGTATCTTGTAATATCAATATTACCAGGTATAGTCACGAAATTGCCTATATTTATCGGGTATATAAGGGCGATTTCGCAGATCCGGGCTGTCGAGACGAGAGATGCTTTGTGTAGTTTCGTCTTCGGATTTTAGAGTCCCGAAATCGCCAATATTAACATTTGTCTTGTTAAAACCGGCGATAGTAGGCTGATTCAGCATGTCAAGATACGAACCGCATTGTGTAGTATTGTCTTGTATCGGTATCAGAATCCCGAAATCCCTTATAAAACAATCATCATGAAAGAAGTAGAACATTACTTTGTATCTTTTACAGATTTTAACCCAACTTTCTGTTTTCGAAAAAGCTGTTCCGTTGGACGACGATAAAAGCTGACTCCGTTTGTTCTTCCTTGAGTGATTTTTGCACTAAACTGAACAACAGTTCATCATTTTTTATGCTACTGAGCATTAAAGAGTCGTAACGTGCAGAACTGCACTGCTGCAGTCATAGAGTCCAATGCTTTGGTAAAGCGGTCACACATGTTCGTGTATCACTAATGACGTCATGTACGCTCCTCCCATGAGCCCTTTCGCGCCCATGGGATTCCGAGCTCATTTTCATAAATGTGGTCTACTTCAACTTCTCTTTTCGTCGCGCCGTAGTCGTCAGCGCGTGCAATTATGTTGCAAATTTGAGCTGCATTTTATTCAAGGGTGATTTTGGAAGGGATAAACGGTCAATGTTGCTGGACTTAGGTTTCCCTTTAAGGAGGAATGTTACAGTATTTTTAGCTCATATTTGGTTTTGTATATAAATACCAAAAAGAGCTTATATGATGAGTCGGTGGTTAATTTTTTCATTGCGGACCAATTTTTGTAACTTTTCCATGTAAGACACACAAGAACTGATAAGAAATTTGGATCCAGGATAATTCCAGATGTCATAATCACCCCCCCCCCCCCCCCCCCCCCCCAGTGGAAGGCATTTCACTATCTGTAACTAACTTAATTGCTGTTTACATTCAAATGACAGCACAGATAGCATTTAAAAAATCCTTAAGGTTGTAAATAGCTAACCTACATGACATTTCCTATTCGGGTCAGTCACAATCAGGGTGCGCTAGAGTGTGTCACTTAGGTCAAAATTTCAAGTTCATGATAACTGTCCAATTAAATAATATGTTGAAAGGTTATGGTATGGAGCATATCTTCCTAAAATTTGGTGAAGTAAACGTCATTAGTATTACCACAGTGCACATTGTTTTATATGGTCGACGCAGTGTCACGGACGCTACAGAAATGTTGTACATGAAACACAAATGTCATAATAAATTTTAAACAATGATTTGTTAATGCTTTCTCATGTTATTACAATATAAAAGATGCATATTGGCATTAAAATAAGCCATACTTGGTATGATTTACTTAATTTTTCCATGAATAAACACAACCTCAAGTTTAGTGAGAAATACAACAATATTGATCATATTTTTTAATAGGACTTTCAACTTCTCTATGTCCTTCCGCTGGTATGCTGTACTTAAAAGCTTTATTGTCATGAATTGACCATGCTATAGCAACAATATTAATGCCATTCAGTGTAATCAAAATGAACTTCTTTCTAAAATATTTTCTGTTTAGTATGACATGTAATTTTGTCACGGATGCTACCAAATCAAACTTGAAGGTTAGGTCAATTTGAAATATAAAAAGCAATTAACAATCTGGTTTTTTCTTTCTCTTTTCTCCAAAACCTTTCTCTATCAAACATTAAATTGTGAAAATTGTGTCAAAACATTGACAATTTCTTTAAATTGAACAAGAAAGCTATAGCAACTACTGCAAAAATCAGTTGGAGTATGTGAAAAATGTCTATACCAGTAATAAACTATCAATATGTCAAAAACACAGAAGTTAACAGTGCTTTTGTGCCTTAAAGTGTAAAACCAAGATAAAACAAGACACTAAAGGTTTAAATTTCAACAGAAGTGTTCATAGTATTCAATTATGTGAGTGCTGTCATGGACGCTACACAGCTACATGTCCTTTCCACTCTCAAGAAAATCTCCAAGTGTGTAATATTGTATATATAAGAAAATGAGAGCAACTTTACACATCGTTTTCTACCTTTGATAGTGATGCGGTATATTGAATCGATCAATGTGGTTTAATGATATGGAGAAACATGGCGAGACATCGGTGAATTGATAGTGCTTTGACTCTGGTCATGTGATCTGGGTCCCCGGGAAAGTACCGGTTATGTGTTGGAGTGATTCATCTTAACGGTGTTTCAGAACCATAGTGCGGTTCCTTCATCAGTCGCTCAAATTGTTTTGTTATCCCACATGTTAATTTGATAGTAGCAATTGTTCATCAAATAGAGATGCTAGTATGGTTATGTTGTGGTCTGAACTTTGAGTGGTTTGTTGGTCAGACCGTTCGTGTTTATTTTTATCCTCGTGCTTGATTTGTGCCTGAACGAGGATGTCTTTTATGTTTTTATTCCTTTTGTATGCTATGATAGGTTTTTCTGGAAAAACTTTGGCCAGTGTTTGATCGGCTTCTATTATTTTCCAATTTTTTGTTAGACATTGTTTGATTTGACTGGTTTTGATGAATGGACTGAAGGTCGTTGTGTAAACCAGTTTTGTTCTTATGTCATTCCCCTTATCTTTATCGCCATTCGGTGAGGTATCGTTGACGGTTGGTGAGATTAACATCTTTCTTTATACGAGATATATCTTTTTTCAATAATCTCGTTGTTGAAGTTGCAAGTGAAAAGTTGACTTTTTCGATGAAGTCCATGTCTTTGTTGCATGTTCGAGCATTATCGGAGAAGTTCACCTTTAATGAAGCCTTTGAAAGTGCCGCTCGGGTGACACGAATTTCTCAATAAGTATTGGAACGTGTCGGTTGGTTTTGTGTTGGTTTTGAAGTCGAGCCTTCTTTCTCGATTGTATCTCTGACCTTTAAAGACCGTTAAGTCAAGGTATGAGACTTTGTCGATAGAATATTCAAATGTGAATTTGAACGTAGGGTGCAGCATGTTGCACTCCCCGACAAAGGTTTGAAGTTCACTTTCTGTTCCCGTGTAAATCATAAAGATGTCGTCTCTGAAACGTTTCCATAGGAATATTTGATCGGAGTGGAGATTTAGAATGGTTTTCTCCGTTTCATGGAATGTGATGTCAGCGATCTGAGGAGACGAAGGCGACCCCATGCTGCAGCCATGGATTTGTTTATAGTATTCGCCACGTCCAATGTTACCAGAATAGAATTTTCCGGTATTTTTATTGATTCTAGTTTGTTAATGAAGTCTTTTGTGTCCTTGACGTATGTTGATTGTCTTTCGACGATTGGTTTGATGAAATAGTCTAGAGATTCAGAGATATTATTTGTTGGGCCGGAACAGCCACTTATAATAGGACGTCCTGCCTTCTAAATATGTGAAAGTTAAGTGGTGGAGACGAGTTAACACAAATGTCATTTCTTACCTCCTTGATTTTTTAAAATTCAAAATGTGATAACAAATCAATAAAATGTGGTGATTATTTCACATTTAGATTGGCTTATAATCTGAAAAACAATGTTTGCATTTTATTGTAGCATCCGTGACATAATGAATTGAAATGGAATACACAATAATAAATGCATATACAGGACAGAATTCATTGTTCTTTTCACTAGAATTCTAATAACATATTCAATATAATTACTGCATTCTTAAAAAACACCAATCTAAGTGTTACAGTTGAGGCTCAACATAACTTTTTGAGTGTTTTATTACTGTTTAAAAAATCAATTTTGTGCAAATTTACAATTTTATGCCTTGAAGACATTTTGTAACCCAATTCCATGTATGTACACACAATACACACTAGTATTTATATGTTTCAGTGGATTAACTGCTTTAAAATGTTTTAAATAGTTATTAATTATGAGTATGTAGTAAACACCGTCACGGACGCTACACCGTCACGGATGCTACATTTCCATATTTTAGGAATATTAATAGTGAACGCAAGGGACAGTAATTATACAATTTGTTTATTTAAGGTAGGCACCTATTGACACTTAGGCCTGTGACATCAGATCTTTTGTAACTCCTGTTGTCCATAAGATATGAGTGTGTCACGGACGCTACAAGAAATTCCGACCACAACGATCTCCATATTCATTTATTCACAAAACAATAAAATATGCAATTTTATTTAAATTTTTGTGTATAAAATGCTTGCCATGGATGTTGAGGTTGGAATTAAATTCAATATTACCATATTTTATCCATTTTTCTACATATAAACTAAAGGTGTATGTACTTATGGTCATAAAACACAAAAAACATAACGATGTTACAGTTTTAGTAAAAATACCACAGTTTCTGTTCCATTGCACATAATCACATGAAATAACTTGTGAAAGAAAGGTTAGGTATTCTGCAATAACATATGTAAGCTAAAAATTCCACAATTTTAACACTGTGTTCCAAAAACATTTTGAAATTAAGTACATTTTGAAGTGAAACAGCATAACGCTACTTTTTACAGTTTTTAAAGGCATTTTGTGGATGTACAACCAAACCTGCACAATATATGCAATATTTCTTTATGTGACCAAGTTAGTTACAACTATTACTATTTATTAGAAACAAATAAGCAATATAATATCAGTCTGAATAGCAGATATATGTCCATAACAAATGAAAATCATCTAGCGCACCCTGATTGTGACTGACCCGTATTATCTGGAAAATTTGATATGGGGGGGCGGGGGGGGGGGAATGTAGGAAATTGATGAGATAGCATTATTTTTTTTTACCTGATTCATTGTACATTATTTCTTTCCCACCTCTTCTTTTTGTCAAGCCTTCTCTGGCTGATTTTCTAGCTCATATTTGGTATGTATATAAACACCAAAAAGAGCTTATATAGTGAGTCGGTGGCGTCTGTATGTATGTCTGTATGTATGTGGGTATGTATGTGCGCATGTATGTCTGTTACACACAAAGGCTCACATACCGCCAAAGCTACCATCTCAGTATTTGGTGTACAGGTAGATGCAGGGGTTGAGATGTGAATTTGTTCAAATGAACACGTCAGTGTCAAAAATGTGCAAATGAGGTAAGAAAAAGGGAAATCCTGCAAATGTGCAGGAGTGATGGCATGCCAGTGACTGAAACAGGCTTGAGTCATTTCCTCTCATTGTTTATGAACTGTTACATATTAACAGACCTGCTCAAACCATAGACAGTAGAGGGGGGAAGACTGTCTATGCTCAAACTAAAAAGGGCTAGCTGTAGTGTGCATGTTGCTAAAGTTGACATCCAGTACCTAAAGTTTCAGACCTTATTTACTTTTGTCATTCTTTTTTTCTGGTTGAAATATTTCTTGTTGTTTTTTTCTGGTTGTACTGTGCAGAAATTATTGTCATAACATCAGCGTAGAATTTTCCTGCACTGAACAGATAGAAACAATATTTATTGTTGATCTTTGGTAACCATACTGGTATATACCAATTCTGATCAAATTTGAGCGACACCGTATAATTGCAGTATTTTATAATTTTATAGCAAACACCATTGCAAGTTATGGCTTTTTCCCCATTGTAGTGACATGTAACCAAAACCTGATATCCACCACTGTATATATTATGACTCAGTTCCCTTCTGTTTACTGAAAATAATTGAAATGTATTTAAACATTTCATGATCAAGTAGGAAAGACTAAATGATAGGACAGTTTGTTACAGTACACTTGGTTTATCACAATGTGTGTTACAAACTTCCATATATACTTTTAAGGTGTTAATACCTCATGCACGAATACAAGAGGTTGTAAAAAAGCTTTGTGTTGGATTTTAACACTTGATTGTAACATGGATGATACCCTACCAGGAAGAGCATTGTAGAAACCAACTCATTTTCCATATTTTTTACGTCAGATGAATGTGTGATGACTCAGATGTCAACACTATTGACAAAGTATTTCTATCAGATGTGGGTCTTTGGAGCTTGTTACTACTGGGCAAACTGGGCCTTCATGGGGGTAAGTACAAATCTGAAGTGTTAACATACAGTACTTAGTGATATCGTTGTTGATCAGGGTAGTGGCAATAGTAAACAGTGACATCTTTGTCTGTCAGGTTTGGCAACACAGTAGCAAGGTCTATAATGGGCAAGTGTATGCATGCATGTCAGCTTTGGCAACACAGTAGCAAGGTCTATAATGGGCAAGTGTATACATGCATGTCAGCTTTGGCAACACAGTTGCAAGGTCTATAATGGGCAAGTGTATGCATGCATGTCAGCTTTGGCAACACTGTCGCAAGGTCTATAATGGGCAAGTGTATGCATGCATGTCAGCTCTTGCAACACAGTAGCAAGGTCTATAATGGGCAAGTGTATGCATGCATGTCAGCTTTGGCAACACAGTAGCAAGGTCTATAATGGGCAAGTGTATTTATGCATGTCAGCTTTGACAACACAGTAGCAAGGTCTATAATGGGCAAGTGTATGTATGCATGTCAGCTTTGGCAACACAGTAGCAAGGTCTATAATCGGCAAGTGTATGCATGTAAGTCAGCTTTGGCAACACAGTAGCAAGGTCTATAATGGGCAAGTGTATGCATGCATGTCAGCTTTGGCAACACTGTATATAGAAATCAGTCAATCATATTTATTGGTATTTCTCACATATATATCTGTTGTTATGCCAATATTTTACTTTCTTACATCAGGCTGTAAAGTTAGAGTTGTAGTCTTTGTAATATGAAACTTCTGAGCCTTTCCAGAGACATGCATATTTCCAATAATTACATATACACACATGTTTCAATTATTTGGAAAGATATCTTTACATGTCACATGACACACACAATGCACACAGAACAATTAACACATGGGAACGATAATGATGATCAAAGTTTGAACTCCTCATTGAATGTCTCCATCACAGTTGCATTTCAAATGGAGGATATGAGAACAGAGAGTTGCATAAGCTACTGAACATTTAGATCCACACTGGTCCATGTAGGTGTGAAAACTTCAGAACACATAATGGTGGCAATCTTTTTACTGCATTATAGATTGCAAGCACATCACCAGCTGGTACATGTATGTAGAGCAGTGATAGCAATAGCTTGCTGATGTACAATACTTGACTTGAGCACATCACCAGCTGGTATGTAGAGCAGTGATAGCAATAGCTTGCTGATGTACAATACTTGACTTGAGCACATCACCAGCTGGTATGTAGAGCAGTGATAGCAATAGCTTGCTGATGTACAATACTGGACTTGCTTTGTTGTTCCGTTACAGATATTCCTGTTAGGACTTCTGGTGGCGCTTTGCAAGAAAAGAAGATCAGCAATTGATGGAGAGGTTGACAAAGATGATGATAGTGATGACAGCGATGATGAATTACTGCCTGTGTAAATAAACTGACATTGAGAAGAAGAGGAAGACAGACAAGATGGAATTGTATTGCCATTTGAAAGGACAGTTGATTTTAATGTCATTGGAGGGATATTAGAGTAGCTTGAATCACACTTAAATGATGAACATGTGTACAATTTGTCACTATTTTCCAAAATTAATATCCTAACTTCACTGTTCAAATTAACCAACTAAAATCTTTTCTAATTTAAATATATATAAGCATTAAATGACCACTTTGATAATGTCAGCCGAAAATACTCTAATTATCTGAGTCTGTCTTTTTCGGTGTAGTATTAATTTTCTTACTGTATACATTGTAAACAATTTAGTGTCTTTCCATGCGTCGATTGTCTGATTTCACTGATGGTGAAGTGTTCAATACTTGGTAATTTTATCTGAGCTATTGCAATGATTTAGTGATGTCTTGGTATTTGTGTATCTTTGTAAAAATTGCTATTATGTATCATCATTGATGAGTAATCCAAAGTAAACTAACCACACAACAGAGCTACACATGATGTGTATGTGTAGTTGAGATGCTGTGCTTGAGATTTCAGACTTGTTCACGGATATACAAATCATATATATTCTGTTTCAAGCAGTGAGTTTCTTGTTCACTTAATTATTTTGCCCTGTAGTTTTACTGCTTTGAAAACTTCATAAATTATCAGAAACTTATTTGCTTAGTTGATGTTGTGATTTTGTCTGTTCTAGAATTCTGGTTATAAGAATATTCATTAGTGACAGATTCGTGACATTAATGAAAGATTTTATCCTTCATGTTTATTCATCGGAAATTAACTGGATTGCTTGATGTTGCTGTATATTTACAAATTTTATTGCACAGCAAGACTTAAAAGTTTATGTAAGTATTTAAATAAAGTATCTATTCTCGAATTACCTTGGAATCTATCATATCAGTGAATATCATCCCCACTTAAAACAAGTGCAACTCACTAATGTAGGTCTCCATCATCAGTGAATTCATACCCTGATATTTGGCCACCATCATCAGTGATTTCATACCTTGGTATTTGGCCACCATCATCAGTGATTTCATACCTTGATATTTGACCAGTACCCATGAATTCTGTCAGATTTTTTACATATTATAACAAAACTGGTAATACTGTCCTTGTAAAAAAAATTGTAATTTTTGGTCAAGGTTATTTTATTTGCTATGCCATATGTATCATTTGTGGGTCCTTAGGTATTGCTTCACTCAGTTGTCTTCATCGTTACAACTTGGATAACAATCAAGTGCCAATTTTATCATGGGAGTCAGAATATTAGATGCATGTCCCTGTGTGAGACGTGGAAAGAATAATTTCCCTGTGTTTTGATTATAGTTTGACACAAAAGTTCATTCACTGATGGGTATATATGTCTGCCCTGTAAGTCGTAGATAATGTTTAGGATGAGCACTCGATAACAAGCTAGTCTGTGGTTATTTTAGTTATTAATGCATGTTTAACATGCACAGAGACCGTTCTGATGCCGCCCCACACAGAAGTGCCCTTTGTAGCCAAGAATGCATATGTTATTGGCTGCTGTATCTTGTATGTAGTGCTTAGAAAGCAAATGATCTGTAAATGACACCATGGTGACACCTAAAATATTTGCTGCAATGCTCATAAACACTGAACCAAGTAGGAGACTCAGATTTGTAACTTTGAAAAGCAGAAATATATGGTTCGAATTCTTTGACATTAATAGCAAACAGATAACGTAACCCAGTCCCAGCCCGTGTGTAGCCAATATCCTGGGGCTGGCTCGATACCAACAATATATGTTCGCGATGAAAACATTCAACAATTTATTATCTTTAAATTATTGGCATAGAAATTTGCATGTGACAAAATCAGGTAGACTAGATTAGAAAACCAGCATAGGAAATGGCACTCAGTTAATACAGATTTGTATACAAACCTCGTGCACGCATCGTAATTTCATTTTCAACAAAATGAAGTGGTTGGTGTCAGTTTGATTTTTTGTAGAGTTGAGGAATCAAATGCAAGAATAGTAAGCCAATACCTGAATCAAATACACATCAGTCTTTCTCAGATCAGATTGACAGATATTATGCGGCTCACCACATATAAAAAGTTTTTCATTCAAGAAGCAACGAAGTTAGTGTTTACATACAAAAGTTTTCTTTTACGGCTTTTCAATTGGGGTAGGCGTTGGCGCCACTCATCCGCCAGTATTAACCCGAAGCTCGGATACGCATCTGTCACGGGACTTCTCAGATTGGTCTGGTAAAGAAATACAGAGCGACAAGTGCATAACTTTGCGAGACCTCTACACTCGGCTGACCCAACGTTTGTCGGAAAATGAAATGTCATTGGTTGTATATTTCATGCACCTGTTGAACAAATTCATTGAATGACCTGACAACGAAACGTAAAGAAATGGGCCAATCATAGACAACCATACGAGACATACAGCTGTGGCCAGTTCAACTTGGCATGTAGATCTCGATAATGGTTTCAAAATTTATCTCCAAAACAGCCGTTGAGTCATGTTTTACATCGCTGTGAGATAAACACTAAACATTACAGACAAATCCTTGTCGATGGCATTAATATCACAGTGAAGACGTAAAGTGCACGATTTGTTATTTAATCGTTGATTGTATCTAAACGGCCCTACATACACTTTCCCTCTTTCACTGTATGACAATTGCATTCAGCATACACATTGCCAGATGGCTGGAATAGTTTATTAGAGGCGACAGTGCAACTGCTGCCAAAGTTCAGTGTTTGAATGATGTTCATCCTGTCACCATAAAGTTTTGCAAACAAGAGAAGTCCTACGTTCATTCATCACATTCAGCATTTAACTGTGTGTATAACTGTGGTGTTATCGGCTGTCACGTGTTTGTTGCCATTCCTTTCAAATCGCAACGTGTTCAGATTTTCCACGGAGTTAGAAAATATATTGTCTTCGTACTGTGTGAGCCTACATGGACTGAAGACAAATGTGTGTGTGTTTCTGAAGGTTAGCATGGGATGTAAGTATTGTTCCAACATGAACTCTGGTTTACCTTCACATCGTGATGATATATGCTATGACATTCACGTAATGGTTCTACTCCGGAATAAAAAGGACGCGATGCGTTCTACAGACTCAGTGCCCAAATAATCACGTGATGCCGGTACAAACAAACCCACATGTGTACTAACGCGTATGGAAATACACGTAGGTCAAGCGCGTTTGCGCACATGGCTTTGTTTCTACCGTGGTCGATTCGAATTCCGGGTTTGGCCTATTAGCTTATAACAAGCCAACAAACAGGAAACTACGAAACTTAAGAAATTAAGAAGATGCAATTTTTGATGTAGAATGTCAATTTTTACTTCAAAAGTCTGCGTCATTTCTAATTTCTGAGTCTTTCACGAAAACTGAAAGGATAAAGCATTAGGGGGTCTGTGGATAAAGCATTAGAGGGCCTGCATGTGGATTAGTATTGGGGTATATGGATAAAGGAACGCGTTTGTTGAAATGCAGAATTTTTATCCTAATATACAATATAAATGCTAGACAGTAGCCATGGTTGATAATTTGAATAAAACTATTCATTTAGCTTTCAACTATCTTACGTTAACTGTAAGGATGTTGGCGGCAGGCATGGTGCACGGTGCTGTGAGATCCCAGAATTTTCTGCGGATCGCCCTCAACGTTTGCTGTGACAAACTAGTTCTCACGTGATAGGTGACATAGGTGATGGCTCCACTCCTCACTCTATGCATACCATGCATGCTTTTTTCCGTTCGCGCATGCTCTTTGCTTTCGAATTTCGTACACTGATTTTTGTTTGGACGCCGAAACTTCTCAACAGTTCAAATCTTAACCGCTTCGGTCCTTTCATTATCTCTCCTTTCCTTAAGCCCTCATCCCCACGACTAAAAAATACTCACCTCGAATGAAAATCAAAGACGGAGTGCCATAATATATGTAGGCCTAAGTATTAAACAAGTCTGATTTGTGTCAAGTGAGATTTATTAATTTCTGTGTTCCATTCTGTTTAAAACATGAAGGAGACTCTTTTGGAATCTTTAGATGTAGAAAGTTCCGTTAACACTTAACACGATTGGAACTAATAAAATTTAAGATATTCGTATTTTTCAAATTTCTCAAAAGTGTTAGTTGCCATATAGCTTATTGTTGCAATATTACAAATCAGTCATTAAAACAAGTGTGTAACGTAAAGAGATAACGACGCGCATAGAACATTAAAAGTTCCAGGAGCACACTAGTAGTTAAAGGAAAGAAAATTTCGAGGGAATTTAAATCAGTTTTGAACATTTTGACCCAAATAATGGAATCAAAATACCCCATATCTATACCATACTTCAAAAGACCTACTTCAACCACGATTTACGGACTTGCTTTTCAGGGATATGCTAGCGGCAGTGATAGGCTGTATAATCTGTCATCACTTTTCTTACTCTAGACGTGGAATATTTAAAACTAGCCAGTGATGGCTGTAATGATTGGGCCAAGGTCTAAATATCGTGATTATGATAATGAAAATGATGATAGTGATCACCATTGTCATAATGTTTGCATCAAGGTACATAGTAGCGTGATTTTGATTGCATACAATACTTGTATTGTTATAGTAACACTTAGTCTTAGAAATTGTAATTTTGTAAACCAATATTGGTTGTTTGCGTATCACATGAAAACTATAATTCAAAAGTAACGGATCGGTGTTTCTATCCTATTAGGCTAACTCATCAGTGACTTAATCGTTCTGATGTGTAGTATAAACACTGTGAGAATGTTAAAAGATAGGTACATTTATATCGTATGCTTTTAATCGGAATAACTTTTTAAAAAGTAACGTAAAGTGACATCGTTTATTAATAGATCAACTGAGAATACTTTCTATTGCATTAAAATTGAAGAATGGTAAACCTAAAACTTGGTAGACCATTCTGAACTCATCAGAAACCGTAAACAGACCAATTCTGAACTCGAATACCGTAAGGAGACCAATTCCGAACTCAGATACCGTAAAGAGACCTAGTCTAACCTAAGACAGACAAATTGTGATAACAGTACCGGTATACATATATACCCAAAATTATTACCGACTGCGAAGTTAAGGTTTGAGTCAACGTTGCACCACTAAACATGAAATAACGATTAAATTACAGCGAAACGAAAAAAAAATTGTCGGGCATAGGTAAGGCAATTAACTTTGGAATAAAAGTTGCATCAAAGGTTACATTTTGTACCGGGATAACTGATTTTCAAAATTTCAAGTGACATTAATGTGCGAATTTTTAATTTTTTTTTTTTTTGGCATTTCAAGGCAAACCATCTTTGACTTCTTATAAAAACTTGTTTCTATAGTTTATGTAGGACTGTAGTTTATTTATATATACTTAATGTCAAAAATGAAGAGGTAGAATATATAATGTGACTGTTATCTTCACTGGAAATAAGTTGAAAGAAGCAAGAAAATCCAACGAGGTCATTCAAAATGTCATTGAACTAAGCTCGCCACTTCGCCCACCCGTGAAGAGTTAACATCTGTTATCAACAATGATGGTCTCAAGGGATAGATTATTACACGTAAAGTCGGCGGCATTGCTTATGTACATCAACGGAGGCAAAAATGGTAGTTCAAATGACATTCTCTCGACAATTTACATCCCTTGTTTTCGCCGACTTTGAAGCGTTCATATTCTCTGGGACACTCTCTCGTCAAGTTTGTCTGTCTGTCACACTCTCTGTCTATTTTAGTCTTCAAAAGCTTTAGCGAAAGATGGTGGCTGCGATGCTTCCATAGTTTAAAGCTTCGCACAGAAAATTTTGATTTGATAAAGCAGTGTAAATGTGTAACCTGTTCTGTAAATAGGTTATTCAAGGTAGTTCTGTGAGCTCCTCGAAAGTGAAAGATAAACTTTTGTCCTAACTTTTCTCAAGGAATATTTCTACCATCCTCTTTCAAAATAAAAAATAAAAATCGGGTGTCACAGGGAAAATTTTGATACTATCGAAACAAACAACTCAATATTTACAGATATTTGAAATTTAAAATGGCCACCATCGCTGTGTTAACTTTATAAAGAAAAAAAAAATCAAATTTCCGATTTTCGAACAACTAAGACGGTGAAAAGTTTTCTTACGCCAAAAGTTTTAAAATGAACCCAACAAATGATAGATCAGAAAAGATTTGTAAAAGTTAGAGAGTCCAAATGTCTGTCCCCGAGGCGCATTCTACCTTAAAGTTAAATGCATCTCATTCGGGCCACAGGATTGTGCCTACACGACAGTATTACTAGTATTTAACGTTTACGAATCTTTAGGGAAACTTACAATTTAATGTAAGGTTATTTAACTCAACACTATTGATAGGAAGATACGACTTAAGTGCTGCTTCCTTGAAGGGTATAATACTTCAACTTTTTTATTGTAGAGTGTAGGTGTTCATTTCTAAGAAATCAAACATCGCATTGTGAATTCAATTTAATTACTGACTTACTGATCGATTAATTGATCAATGTGTTCATTTGATACAGTTACTTGGTATTCTTCTATGATTGTGGTAGTTCCGGGGGTATTTAAACTCAGTTCATCTCCACTCAGTTCATCTATTTCAATTGTAGATCTAAAATACAAACTTAGGCTTGTATAAACGTAATGGTTTACATTTTCAATTATAATGTTGCCTGTTCCATCTTTGACATCTTGTCTCAGACTTTAAAAATAACATTTTCCGTTATAATCATCGTATCAGCATACTGTTCTGGTGGAACCAGCGATGACAGTTAATAAACCAACACACTGGTCACGATCCTGTCATCGCCGTCCATTATTTGAGTATAACAGTCAGTAACAGAGGTTTAATGTATAGATACCTGTCGTATGGCGAGATGGTTTGTTTTCAAGGAGGTTTATGGTTTAAAATTGTCGAGGAGGTTTATGGTTTAAAATTGACAATTGGCATCAACTCTTGAAATATGTGTCATCAACGAGAGAAAAAGTCAAAGGTTAGATTGGTTAGACTTGGTCTTGTTCAACGAACACGTTAACGACGCCTATCAATCATTATTGAAACTACGTTCTTGGCATCATCTTACGATGGCATGTAGAATTATAGACTGCTAATATAATTTTATTAAGTGTATATTGGTGTCGTTAAGTTTGAACTCACGTTTTCACTCTGTAGACACAGGCCAGTTAGATTCAACAGAACTATTCGTTTCCTGTACTCGACACAAATATTCTTTTAGATATTAAAGTTTTATCATTTCTGACTCTTAGCGATGTTTGTCCGACATGTTTGCTCATTGCTTGATAGATTTATCCACAGATCTATTATTTTACTATTCTAATTTTTGGACGATTGCAAAGGTTCTTCATTTGTCTGAAATGCCAATTATGGTTTTATAGATAATGGTTTTCAGTGTTTATTTATTATCATTGTCGTGTTACGTCCTTTGCTATTCCCTTTTACGTTTTTCCAAGACACCAGTCTGGACGTATCGTCTAAATTATATTGTTTGTTCTACTTGTTCATCTCACTGTACTTGAAAGCTTGCATTTGCAAGCGTTTTAAGAGAATCAGTCGTCGATACTGCCCCTGTGCGAGTTTCTTGTTTACAAATAATGTATTTCGTGCACGATATCTAGATGCACCTCATCATCATAGCTGCAACATTTAAATTATACGATGTAGATTATGACAGACATGTTTTAACTTTCATCAGTCACCATCGTACCTTGGATTCAGTGTTTACATTGGTCGTATGGGTCCCATACGACCTTTGAGCTCAGTTCCGACGACTGTATCCAACTTAACAGGAAATGGTAGAGTCAACAGAATGAGAGACATTTTACATGTACATGCATGGTCTACCACCATGTTAATGTAAGTTGTGAAAGTGTGGTACGTGTATCGTCACTGCAATTACTGCTTTGACAAGATAAAACAGTGACCTTAGTAGCCATTAAGGTGTGGTGATATAATTGTCTATTTTTTTGTGTTGTTGTTTTTTTTATTACAATCTTTTGTCGTTTTCTTTTATAGTCACGATTTTAAGTAAATATCACTCTGAACTAGAACAAATATAGTTTGCCAGACTTCGATTACTGTCTGATGAAATTAGAGCAGCCTGGCTGGATTATCATTGTCACAGCATGATAGTTCTTGTTGGATTCTCGTTGACAACGTGTCATCGTTACGCGATTGACATGAAAACTGCTGCTCATACTTAATTCGTAACAAACGATGAAACAAATGATAAATAAGTAAAACTGTCATCTTCTAAACAAGATGCACTTCGTCATTTCGTTGCGTTGTATGATTTGGAACTGACATATTATTCTACGCTGACATGCGTTATATTTCTGCTCATCACACTAATAGAGTATCGATTTTGAACGTTGACAGAATCGATTAGACACCTGTAGTGCGCTAACCAGTATTATTTGTCACCTGATGAATACAGAACGTGCGTGTTTCTACTGCTAATATCTGAGTTTAAAACATCGTTCCTTTAACTTAATTACAAAGAGCATATAGAGCAAAGGTGAAGCCTTGTCGTTAGTTTTGATATACATGCAAACAACGTTTTTAAATCACTTCCTTTGTTGAGTACGTTCTAGGTTTAGAATATATTGTTAATAATATCTAATTTATAGCTTGCAAGCTCCATTCTTTGGGCTGTTATTGAAATTTCTCCAATATTATTGCAAGTTTGAACAACACCAGTATGTGTATAGTAGACGTCGTGATTGTTTGTGATGACGTTGTGTCATGTGTTGTATCAAAATTGCCAATATTCCCACTGACATCTTTAAGTTTTGTAGAACTGACAAATTGTTCGAATCTGTATTTTCTTCCGGCAGATGTAAGTAACGCATTAATGGGGGAGAAAATTTGCTACATACATTTTATGGCAGAAAACTCAGCACGATACAACATCTTTATCAAAACGTGACGTGTGTTCTTTACTACCCTCCAAATTACATTTAGTGGATGATAAAAGAGTTAAATATAGGTTTACCAAAGCGTATTGTATACAGGCAAACAATGTTTTGAATCACCTCCTTCGTTGAATATTTTTAACATAAAGTACATTGTAGGGTTGGAATCCATAGTTAATAGTTCTATCTAATTTATAGCTTGCAAGCTCCATTCTTTGGGCTGTTATTGAATTTCTCCAATATTATTGCAAGTTTGAACAACACGTCGCGATTTTTGTGATGACATGTGACATGTGTTGCGTATGGTATTCATCAATTCGAATGTCTGTGATGAGATTTCGTCTATTGCCTTGAATCTACATTGAGCAATTTTGTGTTGAAAAGGTTGTATTTTGTTACTATATGAAATGTAATCAATCGTTGACATTGTAATGTAATGTGATATAGAAAACTGTGCCCGGGCAAATTTCTGATCGAAGCGATCAACCAAAACGAATGCGTCTTTTCCCGAGTCTTTTATCTTCGCACAAGGGCAATGTTGATTAAAATTCATTATTCCCAATTTATTAATATTATATGTTTTGGATAAGTGAAATACGATCAAAGAAACTCTAAGCAGTTTTTCATGGACATCTCCTTCATACATCAAGTAAAAAACGGAATTCCTGTCGTCGTATAGAAGGGCAAAACTGTATTCATAGCTCATCAACTGGAGGACAATTACACTGTTGTGACAAGTATCCACGACTTTCGTTCACTCGTTAGACTTCTATTGTGTAGTTCCGTCCATTAAATTATGTGAAATGTTTGATTAAAGGTGTTTTGCAAAGAGTACTTGTCTTCTCTTATACAATTATAGAATCATACGAGATCTTTCTATCAGTCAAATTCATTTAACCTCCCTTTGAGCGCCATACTGACAACACTTGATAGCATTTGTCACACATTTATCGTCAAAGCCAACAGGTCGAGTTTTCGCCTCACAGTAGAGTACTAGTCTCAGTAACAATGCAAAGGAAGACATTGTATCGCAACAACATTATGTGTTTTCATATTTGTAAAACATGATTGAAAGAAGTTCCGAATCCTGCAACTTCGATTTCCACTTAGACACATGGACCTGCCAGAAATGTCAAAAGCAGAAACTGTTTGTTTTACGGGCCTGATATTAATAAAGTTTTACTATTTGTATGACACCGTCAAGTGTACATTTCATTTGGTATTCATGGACACAGGTTTTGTAATAAAATGTAGAAACGCTCGCCGAAATGTTTAATTTCCATATTCTCAAGCCAATGTAAAGATTACTACATACATTAGTTCCTCTTTGCACTCATATCCCGTCAACGCTCTACAAATACCAATCGTGTTTCTCCATGTGTGTTAGTGATACGATCTACCGTTAGACATATCTTTGGGACGTTGATCGTTACTATTAGTAATGCTATGACCTTGAATTAAGGAAAGCAAAGGCAAGCACTTGTCAACATGATATGCAACAAGAGTTTCTGATGAGTTCATCTATTTAACGCATGCATGGCATTTGGACACTGTAATGGCATTTGGACACTGTGATGGCATTTGGACACTGTAATGGCAAAATACCAACTTGCCTGTCCTTCAATGACTTCCTTGCTCTTTGAAAGAATACCCGGAATGTCTTTTTTATATCTTGAGAAACTTGGTCATATAAGTGTGACATAGAGCACACGTTTTAAGGATCCAAATGTGTATTGGTATTAAAAAGTTTCTCTGTAAATCGTAGCAATGTACGTCATCCCAGGTGGACCTGGCATAAGGTGTGCGGTTATTAAATGTACACATTTCATGCGTCTCGGTGTGAATTAATTTCTTCTTGCGAAACTGTCAAGTCGACATAAAACTGAGATCACGGGGAATACAAGACCACTCCTAAGACTTAAAACAACAATAATAGTTACTGAATGAATCGTTGGTCATGTTTCTCGTTTTCCAAATACAACCCAAGTACTAGTTTGAATGTGATCATTTGAGCAGAAATTCAAGGTTGCTTAAACATTTATATCACTGACAATACATGTTACAGGAAAGACAGATGCTATCCGAGTCATTGATACAGTGACCTTTGACATTCACCATGGATGTCATTCCCGGCCTATTGTTGAAAATATTCTGCAGTGAGATGATTGATGCCCCACTGGTGTTGTAATGTGATAAATTCATTTTGAAAATAAGGTTACCTACAATTTACACACAAACATGCGGCAAGTTATTCACAGCAGATGATGGGTATGTAGATAAATTTTTATCGTCTTGGTATATCTCGCGCTTTAATATGTAATGAATGTTCGGAATTCTCGTTTAAAATTCATCGTTCTCATTGACATCATCGAGGCAAAATGACCTGACACCATGGAGGCAAAATGACCTGACACCATGGAGGCAAAATGACCTGACACCATGGAGGCAAAATGACCTGACACCATGGAGGCAAAATGACCTGACACCATAGAGGCAAAATGACCTGACACCATGGAGGCAAAATGACCTGACACCATAGAGGCAAAATGACCTGACACCATAGAGGCAAAATGACCTGACACCATGGAGGCAAAATGACCTGACACCATGGAGGCAAAATGACCTGACACCATGGAGGCAAAATGACCTGACACCATGGAGGCAAAATGACCTGACACCATGGAGGCAAAATAACCTGACACCATGGAGGCAAAATGACCTGACACCATAGAGGCAAAATGACCTGACACCATGGAGGCAAAATGACCTGACACCATGGAGGCAAAATGACCTGACACCATGGAGGCAAAATGACCTGACACCATAGAGGCAAAATGACCTGACACCATGGAGGCAAAATGACCTGACACCATGGAGGCAAAATGACCTGACACCATGAGGCAAAATGACCTGACACCATGGAGGCAAAATGACCTGACACCATGGAGGCAAAATGACCTGACACCATGGAGGCAAAATGACCTGACACCATGGAGGCAAAATGACCTGACACCATGGAGGCAAAATGACCTGACACCATAGAGGCAAAATGACCTGACACCATAGAGGCAAAATGACCTGACACCATGGAGGCAAATGACCTGACACCATGGAGGCAAAATGACCTGACACCATGGAGGCAAAATGACCTGACACCATGGAGGCAAAATGACCTGACACCATGGAGGCAAAATGACCTGACACCATAGAGGCAAAATGACCTGACACCATGGAGGCAAAATGACCTGACACCATAGAGGCAAAATGACCTGACACCATGGAGGCAAAATGACCTGACACCATGGAGGCAAAATGACCTGACACCATGGAGGCAAAATGACCTGACACCATGGAGGCAAAATGACCTGACACCATGGAGGCAAAATGACCTGACACCATAGAGGCAAAATGACCTGACACCATAGAGGCAAAATGACCTGACACCATGGAGGCAAAATGACCTGACACCATGGAGGCAAAATGACCTGACACCATGGAGGCAAAATGACCTGACACCATGGAGGCAAAATGACCTGACACCATGGAGGCAAAATGACCTGACACCATAGAGGCAAAATGACCTGACACCATGGAGGCAAAATGACCTGACACCATGGAGGCAAAATGACCTGACACCATGGAGGCAAAATGACCTGACACCATGGAGGCAAAATGACCTGACACCATGGAGGCAAAATGACCTGACACCATGGAGGCAAATTTTAAAGCGAAACTTTTGCAGGTTATTTATTCTAGCAAAGCTTTTTTCATCAAGAGCATCGCTATGGTAATAGGCAATGGACTTTTCTTTTTTTATTATTTTATTCCAGTCTTCAAAAGAAGAAATTACATTACACTTCACAATTCACTGGATTACAAAAATATACGGTTCACAAATTTAAAAAAAGTTGAAAATTAAGATTCTTCCAATACTTGTAACATGTCTTCCCACTTCTTAATATGTTTGTCAAGTTTACTCTTTCGAATAGCAATGTAACGTTCAATTTTTGTATGTTGAAAATAAAGGACTTGAAATTGACAAATGTTGGTGTTTCTCTTCATATCTACTAATGTAAATATATCTCTTGGCAACTAATAAAACAAAATTTAACAGCTCTGGTAATGCGGGATCTCCTATCAAAATAACTCTGGCTGACACAATATTCGTACAGTGAAAATATATTCCCCAGGTCTGGAAAAGAGTAGATCAAAATTTCTTAGTTACCTAACACTCATAAAACAAATGTAGAACAGTTTCAATATAACTCCGACAAAAGGTACAATTTGAGGTAGGTACTTTAGATGGAATTATTTTATGCAATCTTCTTCTGTTTGTCATAAGAATGTTATGGGTCAATTTCCATTTGAAGCTTCTAAGCTTAACATCAAGTGTGATTCTAAAAGGCAATTGATATATTTCTTTCCAACTTTCAACAGAAGTACCTAACACATGATCATAATAGAGCTGCGATGTTAGTACCTTAAAAAATTAAGAAATAATACTTGGAGTAACAATTTTTGTTTTACATTGAAGTAAACTTAAGGAAATTTCTAAAATATTAATATTGTAATCATTTTCATTCATATCATCAGCGTTAAATCTAGAAATGTCAGTATGTTTTCCACTCTTTTGGTAGCGAATGGATAATACCACACCATCTCAAAAAGTAATATTGTGGAAGTCTCTTCCCAAAAGTATTCCAATGCAAAATATTGCCTACATTATCAAAAAGTTGACCTACGTAAAAAAGTTCAGCATCATAAAATTCTTTGTAAAACACAGATTTACCATTTATCAAAATGTGTTGGTTATTCCATATACACTGATTCAAGAAATATTTACCTGACTCAGTCCCCTTAGTTAATTCTCTCCATGTTGTAAGCAAACTTTTTTCGAAATCTGACAAAAAAACAGGCAATAATTTAATATCAAAATTACATTTCAAAAGCACACTGATACTGCCGACAGTTTTTAATTTCTCTTTCAAGAAAAATTTCCAAGGATGTGAAAAGTCATCGTCAAAAAAACGACGGAGCCAGTTTATCCTCTGAGCTTTGTAGATTGCAAAAATATCTGGCATTCCCAAACCCCCTTGATTTATACTACGAACCACCGTGTTACGAGCAACTTTGTCAGGTCCATTCCATAAAAAGGAGAACAACAAACTTTGAATTCGTTTTAGACTATCAATATTAGGTTCAGAAAGGTTAAGAACATAAATAAAGCGTGAAATGCCAAGATATTTAATAATTGGAACCTTTCCCAACAGTGAAGTATGACTATTTTTCCAAAACTTCAAACATTTCTGTAAACTTTCCATGGGTTTGGCAAAATTTAAACTTCTTGAGGTTTTTGGCAATGGACTTTTCAATGCCAACATAATTTTGTAAACTTGGGACCAATTTTACTCCACACATTTTATTCCGTGCAATATGTGATTGTTATTCCGGTACTTACACTATCTTATCAAGTTTTGTCAGTCGTGGCCGTAGTATTCATCAGCCATATTAGCAGTGATTTGTAAAGAGTGTAAACCATCAGAATTTCATTTACAGTTGTTCCTGCGCAGTAATCTGAATTGTAAATTTATTTTCTGCCTCCGATCTCATTTTTTTTATTGGTGAGTTACATTGTTACTATGTTTATATCAATCAATCATTAGAACCTATCAGACTGATCGGAACACGATTGGAACTTATTTGGGATAATTGGATGGTGAATGTCTTTAAAATCTGCAAATGTAAGCTAATCTGCTTTTCTTTTTACGTTACACACTTGTTTTATGAGTAATTTGTAATATTGAGACATTCAGCTATAGGGCACCTAAGATGTTTGAGAATTTGAAAAATATGAAGATCCAATTATCCCAAAATAGTTCCAATCGTGTTCAGTATCATGGCGAAGGTTCCAAGAAGTATCAAGGAATAATGAAATGACTTTGAGAAAGGTCGACTATCCCGCTAGCCAGTTATCGGATGTATAATGAAATTGGACAAAGCATACATGTACCCATTTCCAGGTAATTGATATACTGCTCAGTTTCCGTTCCATACAGATGATGGCATATCATGTCATTTTCAAATGAATACGCCTTCCTAACAGTGATTTAAGTTAGTATACATTCAATCTACAAACTGTGCACAGATTTTGAAAATTGTACAAACCTTGTCACGAACATATTTATCATCGTATATCCTTCACATTCAGCCTAGCCTAGCCAATTCAATGAACTTGAATGCAATCGAGACATTCCACACTGATTTAATGAGACGGGTAGTTGAAGCGTCTTCTTTTCAACTGTAAACACTCTACACTCAGTCGGTGAAATTTTTATCATGCCGTTACCGACTAGTCGTGTCATCGCATTTGTCTGCAATAGATCATTATAACCAGAAAACAGAATGACCCCGGGTTAAACTTGATATGAAATGTACACCCATGGATTTTAATAATCTAGATTTTCGCAGTTGGATACACTTGAGGTTCAGAAATACAAATTAAAAAACTCGAGATCAGAATGAGGCAGAGTGAAGATAGACCTAAATGAAAGTACACGTATTCACATATACTTGGTACACTGTAGCCAGAGCAGTTAGATTCAAAACTGCTGGTGTGTCGAGCTCTCTTTGTATAATGTAGGTACAACATCGCTAATGGCCTGGATATAGAGTGATAGACCCAGAATATCAATATCCTTCCCAAGTTGAGGTTCACATGCACTTTGGACAGGTGAACTTGGTGAATGAAGGCAGTGGTTGGTAAAGCATAGATGAAGTGACGATTCTAGCACATATAACAGTTCAATGCCAACACAGGTAGCCTGCAGTAACTGCAATCCTTTTATTGTTTCGACCGATACATTTCAATTTCACTATCATCTATTTCGTCTTTTGACTTTCATATTTGGCAGCATCGTGCACAGTCAAGTTTAATTCGATGCAACCAATTGTGATAAAATTTACAGTGTGGTTTGAAAGATAGTTTATAACTAGCATGTGAAGAATTGGACAAGAAACAGTTCTATCCTAAATAAGGATTAACAAATTCATGTGGTATTGTTAAAGTACATTTTGAAGATCAGGATTACTGTTTGAGAAATATTATCTCTATGAAAGACAAAATTTGTAGTAGTGTTATTGATATCACTTTATCATGAAATACATAGTAAATTCTGAAACCCTAAACATTATCACAAGCCAAATATTCAGGATGCGGTACATTGTTTTGACTTGCCCCAAGTCTATGGGTTTGATTATGTGTAGTAATAATTACGTGTATTTCAGTAAAATTTGTCTCGAGTCAATATAGCGTGAGTGGAGTAAACAAGATCACATTGTGAAAGTGTAGCACTAACGTAAGCTCAGCAATAGGCCTATATGTGAATACAAATAATGAAGAAGCGGAGAACAACGAGATTAGTTTAGCATCTTTATTTGGACACAAAAATCATTAGGAACGGCAAGCGACTGGCAGACATGTAAATGTGTTAATATTGTCAGTGCTATTGAAATCCTTAGAGTGGCCATGGTTTGAAATTATCAGATCCCAAGACTCACAAAGCGTTTCTTCACTGTGATCTTCTACTCAATATTCACAATTTCACCTTGCCTACAGTTTCCAATGTGACATAATTCACTTTGCCTGCAGTTACCAATACAATGTTATTCCCTTTCCCACATCACCAATGCAATATTATTCACCTTCCCAACAGTCACCAATGCAATATTATTCAATTTCTCTGCAGTTACAAATTCAATATTATTCACCTTCCCACCACAGTCACCAATGCAATATTATTCACCTTCCCCCACATCACCAATGCAATTTTATTCACCTTCCCCACATCACCAATGCAATATTATTCACTTTCCCCCACATCACCAATACAATCTTATTCACCTTCCCTGCAGTTAACAAAGCAATATTATTCACCTTCCCTACAGTCACCAATTACCAATGCATATTGTTCAACTTCCCAACAATCACCAATGCAACATTATTCACCTTGCCTAGAGTCACCGATGCAATGTTATTCACCTTCCCTACAGTTAACAATGCAATATTATGTATATCATATTATCGTTCATGTTATATTGTTACATTATTTATAATACTTATTTTTCATGAGAGGTACTACTTTTTTACTTTTTAAAAATTATTTCAACAGTTTTTTTTGTATGTATGGTATTTTTTTTGTTTCTTTTACAATCAGGACCCATTGCACATTTGCACGCGAACTATTACGCGTGTGTGTGTCAATAAGTACGGGTGTATGAATTTTTCCAAATTGTTGCAAACTGTTTATTTCCTCATTCCGCTTTTGAGAATACTTTACAATTAGTATTAAATAACATTCCCCTCCTTTTTTGGAATTATACTTTTCATATTTATTTCCTTCCGTAATTCCACCGAATTTTTATTTCAATCGAGAACGACAGTTGCACGCCATGTTTATCTGTAATTACACGTACGTTCGGTGACACTTCCAATATTTAAGATAAATACTATTTTTATGAAAAGTTACATAATAAAATTCGACCATATGGACAAAATTACTTTTATTATTCATACACATTTAAGAATTTATTAAGAAAAATTGACAGTTTGTTTTTACATTATAACGATTGATATTTTTGAAACATATCGCTCGCCGCAGTAAATGACTCAGCGAAAGTTAAAAGTACGAAAACCCAATAGATGAGCAGTGGTTCGAAGAACTTCATTATCGGAGGCAGGCTGTTCAAATTACAAAAGGGAGATCGATGCCATAATTTAACAGACAGCACATAAACTAGTGATGCACACTCAAATCATCTTGCTGAACTATGACTTTTTGCAAAAAGTTACAAACGCGTTAAAAACGTTGATGGGTGCAAATCTGCGTGACATGCCTAAAACCATGCGCTGAACGGCATCCTCCTCGTAGCCGGTAGTTGTCTGAGGGTCTCTTTCATAGCAAATAAGTACGAACATACCTCTTAAGACACTGTTGAATTGTACAACAGCTGAACATGTGACAGATATATTCTTCAGTCTCGCCGTGTGGATAGCATTACTTCGCTCTATCACCATGGAAACACGTATACAGGGAAGAAGTACACTGGCGTATTTTAAAAATTTCCCGGATCATTAGGCCTATTAGTTAAAACTTGTCTTGAAGGGATAGAGTATATCTCCATAAAGTTGTATTTTAAATGTTTTACAGTACCGTTAAAGTATTCTTCCAAAGCAGATGTTGAAATATGTCAGTTAATATCCATGATAAAGCAACTGTAAAGTACTTCGACATGACAAAATAAGTCAAAGTATGATGAAATGCCGATGTGAGAGGCCGCAATAGTTGTGTGAAAATGTCCTCGCAATTATAGTTGTAACATTGTGTTGTAACTAAACCTTACTGATGTCACAGTTATTGTCAATGTCACAGCTTGTCACGTTGGTGACACATAAAAGCCATACTTGACGTTGAAATTTTCAAAACGCGTTGTACAGATCCTATCAGTCGTCAAACATGAGATTTATAGTTGACTCTATTAATATTGGGTGCATGCCTGTATCAATGTTGCTGGTAGCTCTATCTACATGTACGTCACGGTGAGACTTTTATGTCACTGAACTCAGTCAATTGTCCAAGTGGGGACACTTCTTAAACATGTCCGATTGATTCGACTTTCCAAAATATTTAGATCAAGGAAAAATTCATTTTATTTTCATGTTGTCATGGAGGCTTAAGTGTTCCCTCTTCCGACGCGAATTTTAAATTTTTTACTTTAAAAAGTCTCTCGCTGGACTTTGCAAGTAACCTACATGTCTGTGACCTTTTGGGATTTTACAGAGAAGAGTCTGGTGGTAGAACCCATACTGTGCGTAGGTCTTGTTTATCTTACAAATGGACAATCAAACATCATCATTACAAGGGCAAGGATCATCAAATCGATTTGATAATTTTCAAGTTTTCAGGTACTGTCCAGCATCACCTGGCAGAATGCAACCCTAATCTGCAAAAGTGAAAGAGATCGGTTGATCTAAATTAATATTCGCTGTTAGGCACTACATTTCACCAGAAGTCGGAATGCATATTTGTTTTTTAGAAATCCACTTTAAAAGTAACGAAGATATTTTAAACGATTAGTTAAGGTGACGTTGCACAGAACGTAGTGCATTTTGCTCAAAATTACAGTTTTTTAAAAGATTTATTCAATTTTCATTAATTTGTTGACATCAAAGTATTGGTAGGAATGACAAAACATCGTAAGTTTGGTGGAAAAGAAGTATAACCTTATGTAAATTTATGCAAACCGACCGATTTCCTGGCATCTTTTTTTTCTGACGTGTTCAACTCCACCCTTATTGGATCAAATTTGGTGAAATTTTCACATGAATACTATTTAACAAAATGACACTTTTGTTTGGCAATAAAGTTCTTACAACCCGAATGAGAGTCATTTCAATTTTGCTTACCATGACTGTAATCACTTTTGAATGTCAGTCTGCTTACTCCTGACATTTAAAAAGGAAAATGCCAAGGAGTTTTTCTACCCCAAATATACACCTCTTCAACCTTTGAGTAAATTATTGCTATCACACTAAACTTTGGATTCTCTTTAGTGTGTGTGTTGCTTATGTAAAACGCAAACTTAAACAAATGTCTTCAATGAGTTAATTAGCTACCTATGTCGCTGATTGAGAGCATTTTTAAACTCATATTTATCCAGGAAAGCAAATTTTCAAATGCGTCATGCTGTGATGAGTATTTGCCTTGCCTTTCTTTGCCAGCTGCCATGTTAGAGTATTTATTTGCAAATGGAGATGATTATCGAAAGACTATAACACAACAAAGTATACGTTTGTAGAACACACGCCAAGCAAATCACACATTGTACTCTCACATTTGAATTCCTCAAAGTTAACGCTTTTGTTAATTATTCTAATCGTAGAAATTTAATGGTATGGTCTTATCGACTTTCACTACTTTCTGAATAGATTTAGAGTATTTATATAGGATATATATTGACGAGTAAGCGCGGATCCGTTGCTATGGCAGCAGTCAGTTGAAACTTAATCTTGGCCACCCCGAAAGTAAGTTTTCCCAAGACAAAATTCGAAAGACTTAATTTTCAGTTTCCTGGGATCAAGCTGTATTATTTAAATGCTATGTTTTCTCCTTCAAAGACGAAAGATGATAACATGTGTGTAGTTTTAGTGACAGTCTCTCGTTGATTTACTTAATTCAAGCTACTATAGTGATGGGAGAACAACTCTTGTCTTCTAGTCTTCTTCCCTGCAGCCTTGTTAAAGACTAATGACTTCATCCCAAACACTTTGTATCATTGAAGGCATTACGGACTGGAATTCAGTGAATAAATGAAATACACGTCCATTTTTTCTGAACTTATCCTACACAGTAAAGAATTTGTACAACTTTAATTAAGGCAGCGCCTTTCCGAGTGTGACATGCAGACAGCCTGCTGTGACTTTATCAATTTACCCATGTAAGATCTCGTACAGTGTCTTTCGTAGGCGCAAGACATGCACATCTCATGACACCTGATCGTGTTCTTTCTATTAATGGCAAAATGGAAAATGAGCAAAAGGTTTAATTGCTTTCGTATTTCGTATTTCGTAAGTATTTCCGAAAGTTGCAGTAGTAAAGGTACGAGGAAACACTCTCAAAGGGGTTAAGTTCAGCTTTCGTCAGTGTTTGACATGAGTCATGTACTTGTAACTAAATACAATGCCAGAGCAAGTGTTTTTCATACTGTGACGCATCTTGTCTCTTCGTACCATTTGACTTCAAGTACAATGACTGACATTCAAATCAAAGTCTTCAATCACTTAGCTTTTGTGGTTAATTTAAAGAATCATCGAGTGTAGAGGTTAATGAACATCTGCCACCGTGGAAAATTTAATCAATTTTGAAAGATGAATGCCATAATGGCCATTGATCTGAAGTAGTTGTTGCTCAAGGCACTGTCACACGTCAAGTATTAATTGCATGTTGTGAAGTAACGAAAGCAACTTTAAGGTCAACATTTTTTTAATGGTTTCTCAACACGTAGCACAGCTTTTTTCCTTTACCGATGCTGTGAATACTAGTAACTGGAAAATCTCGCATTGGTATTTATGGTACATTAGTCGCGGTTATTTTTGAAACCACGGGATAATTTGAAGTTATCTTCTTTCGCTGTTTGAGATGTTTGTCATAGGCCTACTTCATTAACCGCAATCATCAGTATTATTTGAGGGTCTGAACATCATAGTTCAAATAAAAATAGTCTAATATATTCAAGTAAAATATTTTTCAAATATTTTCCGAGTCTAAGAAATTTTGATATATTTCGAGATAAATTTGCTTATCTTTCACGTAACGAGTATGTAATGACACTTCTTCTCACATATATTTCATAGATGCTTGCAAATTGTTGTTGATGGCATGTTTAATAACGCATGATAACGCATGATAACGAAAGCAAGAGAAAGATTTGTCATCTGCTATACCATCCTCTTCCTTTTTCTTGCTGACTTTGGTTTGAGTTCGCAATACGCAGTAGTAAAAGAGATCTGGTGCGTTTACTTATTATGCTGAAAAAATTAACGACAAACGTACTTCTAGGTCGATGAGATGTATTCTGAAGTATCATTGTATTACTTGATGTATGTTAAATTCTCAATACAAATGCTCAGCAATCAGGCCATTTAGACGTACATTAGTTTTTTGTCAACATGCAAATAAGTGAAGAGAACATAAAGACGGCTGTCATTATCGTTTCCTGACCACCACAGAATTATCAACACAGTTAGGCATTCTTATATTGTCTACCGTCTCTCTCAAGTTATTTAATTCCTCAGGTTATTTGCAATTGCTTCCATTTGCATGGTTTTACAGTTTGAAGTCACAATACCTGCTCTTCACAAAGAAAGTGTACAACCCCTGGTCAGGATAACTGATCCCATCAAGTAAAGTCATGTCATGACCTGGGCCAATCGCTTCGCTTGCTCAGACCCCATTAGATTAAATATATATTTCCAGATTGAACGAGATTGTGTTTCATTAATGAGATCAATTGCTCTTCATTCCAGCGTATTCAATGTCCTCAATCACATTATTGTGAAGTTCATGATTTAATCGTTTTCTCGTCAGTGGATTTCTAAGAATCTAAGTTGTGCATGGAATGCGAAGTCTGGCATCTGTACAAAAACTGCAATTGGGAGTAATCAAGCTTGCACTCTATGTTAAGAAATCAAATATACTCCGGAGTGGAAAGAGGAAATTTAATCCCGCTTAAATTGGCCCCTTGAGTCCATGTGATTGGAACGCACTATATTGCAATTGTGAATGAAGTTAACTGCGAAAGAACAGCGCAGATTTAGATTGTCAATATGGTTAAATAGTTATAGTTTGCAGGGGGCTTAACCGTGTACACAGACTACTTTGACAGTTGCTGAAGTCACAGATATACGCTTTGGGTTTCACTGTAGAGTGACTATACTGCAATAGTGTGCTTTACAAAAGTTGAAAATCGACAAAAACGTGGGAAACATTCACAAGGAACTACATATAATTTGCGTATTAGCCATGATTTCGCTAGATGTCTCCTTCTTGTGGAAATAGGCCTACTCTGTACATGAGAGTACATGAGAGTTTTTGCTGTAGTTGATGTTGACGCGGAAGGATAAAAGGTAATGCAGACAGATTGAGAATCCTGTAGGCTTCAGATGAACATGATTTTAACGTTTATGACATTATTAGGCTGGAATTTCTATTTTAAGGATGATAAATACCTTTTAGACGCTTTCAGATTTTTATTTTTTCTCAATTGAAGAAGTCCCAAACCCCAATATAAAGTATATATTTTATGAAAGCCCTAATATAGAGCTATCCGACCAACCGCAGTATACTTTAGGTTGTACGGACGTTCAGCTCTGTCACGTAGCAGGCCCCAGTGTATATTTAAATAAGACTGGGGCCTTTTGGTTGGAACTGGGAAATATAGAAATGATGGTTACGCTGGTATAAGATGGCCAAAAGAGCTCATGAAATCCCTAGGCACGTACTTCTCAAGTGATTCATCAATTGGGACAAATAATGTATTGTGTTAAAAGTTTTTGTATTTTGAAAATTTATCATTACAGTGGTCCAGGAGAAACCTGTGACTAAACCTGTAATGTAAAAATTACAATGAGTGTTCTTTTTGAAAAAAAAAACATAGTAAAAATGTGAATTTGCTCTTAGTATTCGCCATGTTTACTATTTATAAATCATGGATTATGTAAAAAGATACAGAAGATCGCAGTAAAATCAACATCTTTGATCTGCTCATGACAGAACTCAGAATAAGAAGGGAAAATGACAATCTTTTCCCAATCTAGATACACGATATATTCTTTGATAAGTATTCTACAATCCCTTCAGAAAATAAGGGAATTAAAATATCTGTTTACAGTGACGCAATCCAGTTTGGTCATTCTTTTAAAACTAAATATTTGTTTTAAAAATAAAGTAATAAGACGTCAGTTTAGTCACACTAGCACCCAAACATGTATCAGAAAAACGCAAAACTAACACCATACTGTCTGCTGAAATTAATTACGGAATGAAAGTTCATTATCTATGGAAATAAAAGTGTTTTATAATTTTGTCTGATAAGATGGATAGTAGCCGCTGTTAGTGCCATTAGATAAGTCCTGTTATAATCTAAGTCAGGAGAAAGCATAGACCCTGGAGGAAAACGTTTCCCGAGGACCTGTAGTTAAATTTAGCAAATTACTGTAATCTTTTACCGACAAATAGCTTCATTACATATAGTTTTATTCCATAGAATTTGAAAGGACTTGCAGCTGCATGCTATCACCGAGAGTTTTCATTAAACACGAAATCCTTTGATATCAACTGGTTATTGCATGTATGTCATAACACTATATAATTGACACGTTTAAACGTGTTTCGGTCAAAGGATATTGACGACATAGAGCCATAAGTCATGCTGTCAGAACCAGTTTATCATGCAATAAACTTGCAATTGAAAATGAAGATAAGCTTGTTGATGAAATTGAAGATATAGTGCGTGTATCGCCGGATACTCTTCAAATCTTCTGTGAACCAATAGAGCACGTATGGACATCACTCATGTCTTGTCATAGAATGACAGATGTTATCTGACGAAAATGTTCTTTTAACAGTAAATCAACGTTGGTTCACTAAAATCTTTACAGAGTAGAGCTTGCATTCTTGGCTTTCTACATACTTATAAACATGTATTTATTGGCATTTCTATCTACAAAGTCAAATTAGATAATCAGTTATGCCCTTTCTTGCTCAGTACCATTACTGCTCACCGTCACCCTTCGGGAAATAGTTAGCGAGAAGACGTCGGGGTTCAGAACCAGAGAAGTGACTCAAGGTCTTTAAAGATAACACCTGTTTTTTCTTAACCATGGATGTTACATATTGCCAGGTGTTGCCCCTTCTTCCCCGGTATTCGTAAACATACCTCTTATATACGATGGTTATTTACATGCAACTAAAACATAAACTCATCATATCACCCTCTATACAGGTGGATATTTAGAGGTTTACCCAATATCGCCTGTTCCTGTTCGTATCAGCATGAGTGTCATTTGTGCTGCGTCAGACACCAGACGACACAAGGAACAAGCGATATTGGACAGTAACCGATTTATCATATACCCATGCCCATAACTTTACTAAAAGTACAAAAAATCTTAAATTTTGAGCTTTACTTTCTTACGCCCTGCGCATAAATATCGGAATATTTATGTGAACAGGTTTCATTCATGAAGTATACGAGGAAGTAAACATCACGCGCGACATCGCTGCAAGTCCTCCATATCTCAGTGAATCCCAAGAAGGAAGACACCGGAATACAAAAATCGTTATACAGGAGGACAATTGTAACAGATCAAAAACTGTCCTAGCTTTATATTTTTCGCGGTCAATCGTCGTACGGCTCGTGCGGAGGGTAGCGCCTATCGACACGATCATCGTGTTTATGGGCAAAAAATGCTTTACCGACACGATGATCGTGTCGATAACGTGGTTTTTCTTACATATTATCACGATGGTCGTGTCAATTAGCGTGTCCTTTTTACTTATTGACACGATGATCGTGTCTATAAGACGCATTTTCCGCTTATTTGCACGATGATCGTGCAAATACGCAGTTTTTCTTATTTATTGACACGATGATCGTGTCTATAAGAAGCATTTTCCGCTTCTTTGCACGATGATCGTGCAAATGAGCGGGAAAATCTTATCATGAGCCTTTGTTTTTTATGAAGCAGTTATTCGAGAAAGAATGGAGTTGTTATTTTCTTAAGTTATGGGCGAATGTTATCATTTATCCGTCACCGGGTAGCGTAACTTCGGCAATCTTCGGATACGACGCTGAAGCTGACGCTGAGTAGCGTCATTTTCAGCGTCAGCTAGAAAGGTCACCTGAGGCTGAGGCTGAGGATGAGTATGACGCCAACTTTACGCTCGTACTACCTGTTCGGGGGTAGACTGTGCACAGCGCTGGCGCTGTGCGAACGACAGAATAACTGCTAGAGCTTTGCTAAAAATTACGAGAACTTTAACAGGAAAACCATGGGAAACCATTACAAGACTCAACATGTTATTTCCGTATTTGGCAACCAGAAATACCCGTGTTCGCAGGCGGGTAACGGCAGCCATCTTGTTTGTTTACGTTGTTTACCAACCAACTGCTAATGTAGTTCGGGAAAACTCCAAATCGATGACGGTTATCGTGCATATCTCGACGTTTACCGTGAAATATCACGGCAGATATTTTACGGTGAACGTCAATAGGATGAAGTAATATGGGCATGGGTATTATCATATATAAGATTGATCAGACCCTCTCACGCTGCTATGTCAATATCATTATCGTTTTGTGCTTTTGTTTATGATTTCTTGACTTATTTTTCATTAGGTGAAAGGTAACAAGTGTAGGTATCACGTAATAACAGTAGAGTTGACGTCAAAGTGAATGACCTCCGTAACAGTCGATTGCGTGGATCAATTATGTCCTTTAAACACAACCTAAAAACTTGTCTTTACAGATAGTGGGGATTTGTGATTTTTATTTCTCTACTAAGCTAGCATTGAGACGAAAACTAGTGGGTTTTTAAAAATAAATAAATAGATAAATAAATAAATAAACAAAAAGATAAATAAATCATCGTCATCATCATCATCATCTCAAAAAGATACATCCTTAACATCATTAATTTACATTATACATCTGTTTCTTGAAAAATGATTCGAAATTAACCGTACAGCTATCCATCAGCACAAAGTGAGCTTCATCTCTAAGGCTAAATATTCGTTTAAATTTTACCCTGCATCTATGGCCTGCCTGATCTCAGCTCAAGCTAGTAAGGAACTCGCCATTTACACGCTGTCGGTACAGTTTATAGAAAAAAAAGCCTTCATGGACTTGTCGAGGCAAGATGTTAGTAAGTCAGGCAACACTTTAATTATGACGACCTTGAAGTGATTCCAGGGATGGAAATGACATCTATTGCCTGGAAAATCGTACACCGAAACAAGGCTTTTTGACCTTTTTGACCTAATTAGACAATTATTGATTAACTTATCACCCTCCGTACCAGTTTTCCAAATTAAGGTGACAAATTTTGACAGCCCATCCCAGGCCATAATAATTCGGAGGTCGATAGTATTAAACCAATGGTCCCTGATCCCAAGACAACTAAATCTTGTCTCAGGACAGTAGCAATGGTTGTCCCATCGGACTACCACTCATTCACAAATCCACTTCAATGTATTGCTGACTCTCTCAGTTTTCAGGCATCGTCTGGATGATGGGATGAAACTTTAACAACATAAGTCTGAGAGAAACTTTTGGTGTCGGAAGAGTTTTTCATTTGTTTGTCAGGTTATTCAAATTTATCAAAAAGACTATCCAAGCCATTTTAAGTCAGCAAAATTGTACGGAAAAGATGAACTACCAGATATTCTCTAAGAACTACTAATTTACCAGAATGGTAGTCAAGCAGGACTACCAAGTGAAAAATTAATTTCGAGCCTAGTATCAATCAGTCCTTCTAGATGGCCATGTAAATGAATCAAGTCAAGTTAGAGCTTCCAAACAGTCTCGGATAAGTTCAACAATTTTGTAAAAAGCGTTTTTAAAACCATAATAATACGTTTCAATGAAAGAATAACTCTCGATGTGACTCACGCGTAATGCAAACATTATCATCTGTAAAGTAACCAATGTCGTAAATGAGGAATTAACTGATTAAGTAATTATGGCAATACAACAATAACATTGACACTGAAATAAAAACCCGTTATCAAGGAAAAACTAGGTCTGAACACAGCACGAATTCTTAATAAAGTGGCAACTACAGCAGACACCAATCTTCTGTTGTAACATAACAGTGTCGTCGTACATGTACTTTCAATATCTTTAAAAGAGAATTATGTAGAAAGCAGAAAGGAATTTTCCATTTTTAAGGATTTTTCTCGTACTTGGTAGCCACCTTGTCAATATAAGATGACCCAAGTCACTTTAAATGCATAAATGGTAGGACAGTAATGTACATTATAGGTGATTGACAGTTGAGTTGCTCTATCAGTTTGGTAATGTAATAAACACTCAATTAGGGAGTCGGCAAATAGAAACAGTCCCAGATGAACGAGCTGTCATTCAATAAATGGATGATTGATAGAAGACAGTAAATAGCCGTTCAAATAGCCCACCATGTGAGATCAACGAACCTTGATTATTGTGTATAAAAGTGAAATTTACCACATGGCTTTGTATACAGTTCGGCATATTTTATTGTCAGTTGTCAAGGTGACACTTGAAAGGGGTGAAATAGCCCATACTCTATAATGCAGTGCTGTGTAAATTTACTCTATGCAGTCGTGATACAGTCGTCCTGAGAGAACATTATGGTAAGGTGACAATAATCTATGGTTATTTTTCTGTGTAGTGTGATTAGGGCAGTGAATGCCTACAGCTACCATTAGCATTACAGTAAGTCATGAATGTCATACAACTCTTCAATTCTGTCAAATTATCGCAAAACAGGTACTTGACCTGTCGACATTATCTTGAATCTACTTATCCTTTGTAATTTACAAATGGAAGATATGGAAGTTCCCTGTGTTAGGGGACCTTTTTGATATGTCACCATGGTAACTGAAAGGAATGAACGATTAACAAGACTGTATACATCACAATGTTATTGTAAATTGACAAAATAAGATGCACTCGTGGACGATTTTTTATTCTAAGTTTAATGCCCGGTTCGTATTGAGAACGTTGTCCAAGATTGATGCAGAAGTTGGACCATCAAACTCTTATTGTTCAGTTTTAACAAATGAAATCTAGACATTCAAGAACAAATATAATTATACCTTGGAAAGCGAAGCAAAACTGCAAAGTAAATTGAGTTGAGAATGGGAGATTGATCAAGAAATAGCGATATTGAGTTTCAGCCTGACTATTTAGATCGGCCAACTATTGTCCTTGCTGGTGGATGTAAAATAACAGCAAAGAAACGGTCGCTAGAAGTCAGTTGAAGTGGTCGAGTCCGATGTGTGTGGTGTGTGTGTACGTGTGTGTCCAAGCTTGAAGTCGTTCTGAGAGTCATTAAATTTGACGATTTTCAAAACTCCTATGCGTTGAGTGCATGCACAAACCTGTGATTTCCGTGAAAGGAGATATTAATAACATTTCGTTATGAAACTTAATTTATGACGGACAGCACACAATACTACTTCAACTGTGACAAAATTATCAAAATGTTCCGACATCGTCAATCAAGAGTTTTCTATCTGTACAGACTGTGCTTTTAATATCGTTACTGTGGCAATCCAGGATCTGTTATCATTTCTTCTGTAAATATACACTGCCCATGAAGCGATTAGTAATTTGTGAGTGAACCGGTTTTACGCCATCAGATTAACATAATGTGAGTACAATTGTGTTAAAGCTTTCTATGAGAGCAAGTGTAGATCAAGTCAGATGTACTACACTCTAAAGATCGAACCATTTCTTCATGTTCTCACAGCTTCCGGCATTTTCAGCGGCATTGAATAGCAAGTGACGAATGTAACAGATGTTGATGAACACAAGCGAAGAATCTGTCTGGGTTACTCATTTGTCACGACTGAAAACAGTTCACTGACATCATACACCGATCATTCAGTGGACATCGCCTCTCCAACAGTGGCAATGCAGACGAGCCTGTATCGATGGATTCTAATACTGACCATCTTGTCAAACAAGGACACTGTGCAGTCAGAAAACGAGTTGCATCTTCTGGGACTGTTCCCGATGACAGGTTCATGGCCAGGTGGACAGGGACAACGGCCAGCTATTGAGATTGGTATTCAACATGTCAATTCGGATCCTACCATTTTACCAAACTATACCCTAGTATTGGAACCTGGTAACGCTGACGGTGCTGATACGTGGGTAAGTCCGCCAGTCTAGATCTATATGTTTTGAACTGAATAAATGTTTGTAACTTTACACGCCCAACAGCATTTTGTATTTGCTTCAAGTGGTCTTTCAGTGGCTTCATGTTATTAGTCATATTATGAGTTTTCAAACATTCAATGCATAGAAACGATGAACCGAGAGTACAACGCCATGATGACCCGCTTTTCCTCAACAGTGTATGACGACATTGAATATATCATAATTTATATAATTTATGTAACTTTAGTCCAACATGTCCAGACTATTGTTGAGTATTTCATTTGTTACTTCAAAAAGTAACAAAGGTATAAGAAAACGACTAAATATGATTCATTTTGACAAAAGTTTTACAAAATGAGAACATGTCGATTCTTACGCCACAGGAATAACACGTGACTTTGCGTTGCCAGTGACAGGTAAATTACAGCTAGTGAAATGATGAGTTTATTCATAGATTCGATTACTTGCGATTGTGATTTTGACGTCATCCCTCAAGCACTTTTTCATGAAATGAACAGTACCCTTCTTTGGCTTGTTGATATGAGTCGTGTATATCAAGCATTGAAATGATTATGTAATTTATTTAAAGTTAATAGTAAATTAATATTGCCATAATAATAACATGTTATGGTAATTTGATTCTCTGCTAAGAGTTCATGTCATTGCTGTCGGATAATTTATCATAGATAACTTGCAAAATAAATAAATAAATAAATAAAATAAACTAAGTAATTACTAGGTGGGTGAACTGCCGTCATATGAAATCCCTGTGACGTTGTTTCATTCGATTCAGGTTGTCAAGTTGACGAACCAATTATATTAGATTGAAATGACTGGCATACTTTCAAAATGCTTTGAACGCGGTTGCAGCGCTTGAATAAGATCAAATTGTAGCTCAATTAAATTCCTTAAATGTCAGTCTGAGTACAATTAACTAAGGTGTCAACTGATACCAACTAAGAGTTTGTTATAAAAACTGACAGTTGATCATTGAAGTCTTCAGTACATTGCATGTCGGATTTCTGATCGTATTGGACATGTGGCAAAGAAGTCTCCTTACCAAGTATTCAGTATAGTGTAGTCGGGGATGAGATGACTGCGTCATGAAAACTAACGATATCAGAATTTGCCAAATATCAGGAAATCTCGTGCCCATGCTTTCTCTCGACAGTGTTTATTGGATTGCCTATCTTTATTTTAATATACACAGTTACTCTGCACAATTAAACCGTGAATATACCAATTTAAATGTTCAAAATAGGTTAAAACAACGATCGCCCTAAGGGACCGTTCAGTTTTTACGGCCGGGGGGGGGGCCAGGCAAAATCCAGGGAGGTCATCGTAATTTTGGAATCCGCAAGGGGGGGGGGTCATCGCTTTTTCAGTGGTAGGAAAGGGGGGGTCACCACATTTTCAAAAACATAATACCTACAATAAAGTTCGCTTTATGCCATGGCCATGATCGACCCTCTTTACCGGCGGGCCGCCTTCGGTGGCCCACTACAATAAATTGACTTTATGTAATGGCCCATGACCCTCTTAACGGGCAGACGCCTTTGGTGCCCCACTCTAATTAGGTTTAATTCATGCAATGGCCATGATCGACCCTCTTTACCGGCGGGCCGCCTTCGGCGGCCCACTACAATAAATAGGTTTACTTCATGCAATGGCCATGATCGACGTGTGGCCCATGACCCTCTTTACAGCAGGCCCAGACTTTGCCAACCCACTACAATAAGCAGCGGGCTGCCTTCGGCGGCCAACTCATATTACAGTAGTATCTGGTTAAGTGCCTACCTCATCTTTGAAAGACCATTTACATGCTTGCAACCCTGAATGGTAGCACTGAGACAAAAAGGGGAATTTGCATAACAGTGTGATGGACATAAGTTGTCTATGGAAATGAAGTTAAAAAATTGCCTTACAGTTGTCCTAATTAACAGACGTTTGCATGGATGTGGCTGAGAAGTTTGTGCACTGGCATCTCTTCTACACGAATAAAGTGCGCCGCGTACCGGAGTTCAAATCCAAACCGTGCGGGTAAATTTGACATATGGGTTTTGGTCATTTTTCAGCCCGGGGGGGGGGGGCATCAAATTTTTTCGTCTGACAAAGGGGGGGGGTCATCTTTTTACCAAAAAATGCAGGGGGGTCTATATTTTTTTGAAAACCGGCGACAAGATTTTGCCGCCCCCCCCCTCAGGCCGTAAAAACTGAACGGTCCCTAAATTGGCAGGAAGGAGGGTGATGATGGTTGGGGGGGGGGGGCGGTTGATCGCGTTATGAGTGTTCAGAGCATTCATGACAAGGATCCGTTACTTGTGTACTTCTTTGACACGAAAGTAATTTATCGGTTCAGTTATGCCTCGCACATCTCAAGTCTTACATATACTTTATTAAAATGGATAAATACACCTAGATCCCAAAGTCAATGTCGTAGAATATTTGAGAATGAGAACGAATCATAATATATACGTGGTGCCTATCAAGCCAACCGACATATATTCCAATATTCGGCTTGGGTTTGGTCTACAACAAGTGCAGGTTCCACAGCTATTTTAGATGAAGTAATGATGAAATTAGTATCTCGGCACATTTATTTTTATTCTATCTTGTCTGACTTTGATGAATCTGTATGGCAAACTCTAATGTTTTGCCCGTACCATATTCTTGAAAATAACTTATAAAATATGAAAATTATCGATGAGCAAGTCGAAGCAAGCTGACACTGGTATTATCCTATTTAATGTTACTAAAGATTCAAAAATAATATTTCTTTATAATACTTACGTCCGAACTGACCTGTCATCTGTTATTCTAAATGGCTAAAATTACTTATGACTGTCCATGTCACATATACGTATAGGTCTTTGCATTTACATGACAATCAGAATCTGCTCAAGATGAAACTAGTGACCGAAATTCACGATAAATTTGCGATCATCGGGCAAATGCATCTGAGTGAGGTACAGGCACACGTACCGGCATAGAGAAAGTACCATTGAAAGTTGAAACATGAGATAGGGACAAATTTGGTTCTTGCTGAAATGAAAGTTAATGAAGCATAAGGTTACGAGTATTTAGCTATGAGTATTACAGGACGAGCTAAGTTTCTTTTGATATCCATTTACTTCGGAATGAACATTTGTCCAACATGAGCGTGGCATATTATGAATGGAATATCCCATTCTCCATGTTGCTGGTTCTTAACACAATCCATTCAGTGGATATGTAAAGAGAAATTCAATACAAGCAGTATGCTGAATTACAAGCAAACACTATTTGAATGTTTGCGGTGGAACGGTTTCCATGTAGACTGAATAATGTTTTCGAGCAGTTATGGATTTAGAAGAGAATTTGTACATGTGGCTGACACACAGTGTATATTATGGTAATTAGAACATTTATTACTTTATCAGACATACTGTTCATGGTGTCTTTGGCTAAAGTGTGCATTCAAAACAGAACTTAAACGAATTGTTGTGACCAATTCGGCCACTTCATGTCGTTGCCACCATTACTGAGTAGTGGAGAGAATCCGTGACATTATTCGGCCTACCATTTTTTCACCCTGAAATCAAAGAATTAAAGTCGAAATTTGGGTTAATTTCATGATTTCATCGGTTCATATCACTTGACCATTTACATTAAATTGGATCAAATTTCGATCTTGAATTCTATTTCGATCTAGCATTCTATTTCTCAATTATGAATGACGCGTTCATCGCGGTATCTTTTGCGGCAACCTTATTTGTAATTAATAATGCAAATGGGAATTACGAATTTGATGAAATACTAAATTTGGTCACAGGCGACCCAGACACTATTAATAAGCTTATTATTGAGTTTTTTCTCACTGTTTTCTATATCAGTTCCTCTCCTTTTCTTTATCACAGTCCCTCTATGGATATAGGGACTGTGTCTTCATGCTCTGACTGATCGGAGCAAATAAAATAAACGGTTATATAACCTAACGTAGCCTCTTGACTCTTTATTCATTTTACACCCCATTACAAGGACGTTTATCTTGTAATTAACCTTTACCGAGCACATTTGTCACCTAATTCCTGATACTCGACACCATAAGTTTACATTTGTTCTCAGTGTCAAGACTTAGTTTGACCACTCAGGAGCAGTACCATGCAGACTTTCTTAAGCTTCTATAAGCACGGCCGTCAACTGCCGCGGGTCGATATCAAAATCCCCGTGGAACAATGCTACACCCATGGAACATATTTAGCTAAATCAGCAAATAAGGTTGGCCGCAAAAGATACCGCGCTGAACGTGTCATTCTTAATTGAGAAATAGAATACTAACAGAGCAAATTCAAGTTCGAAATTTGGCCCAATTTTAATGTAAATGGTCAAGTGAACCGATGAAATCATGAAATTTGCCCATATTTCGACTTTCATTCTCTGATTTCAGGGTGAAAAAGTGATTGGCCGAATAATGTCATGGATTGAAAAGGAACACATTGATCCAAATTCCAATAAACATACCAGGCTGTTACTAGACAGCACAGAGAGCCCCGCTCCCTCCTTCCCTCCCCAATTCTCCCTCCATACCCCGGAAAGTAAGATGGCAACATTGTATCTAACGTTCCCTTCTGTCGAAGTTTACATAGGTCCAAAAAAAAAATTAAAAAAAATTAATTCATCCTAGACATATTTCAAAACTTACGTGGTGACGCAGGTTGTTTTTACTCTTAATTTTTTTATTCTTCAATCAACAAGAACGCGGAAAAACGTAAAAACAAGATCGGAACGCACGCGGAGATAAATGCACAATTGTGTTGCTTTATTATTTTTGTATTAAATCAGTTCTGCGGTTTGACTTTAGTGAAGCAATGCACAGTTTTGACAGCTTAATATAACAGTGACATATGTGTACAGTTCTGAATGGAATGTTAGTGTCAAATATTTTGTTTACGGTTCTGTTTTATACAGCACTGTGTTATGCACTATCCTCGCGTATTTTTTGCGTTTATTTTTTTATTGCCTCATGAGCAGTAAAAAAGGTTGACGCCGCGAATCTGAATTTACGCGCGCGAGGATGAAAAACAAACCTTTTATTTTTCTTGGCATGAGAATTTGCGACAAATAGTTGGTTAAAACCACAATGTGACAATCAGATGCAATCATTTGTGATTGTTTCACAGTTCCCAACGGAGAAACTTGCCTGCAGCTATTTACGTCATTCATCCTGAGCGTACTGGGTGCAAACGTTACAAGCTGTGTAATAAAATTTAAGCGATTATTATTATTATTATTATTATTATTATTATTATTAATCTTTATTTAAACTCGATAACTCCATAGGTAAAACACCTCCTCTTTTCATGGAGGTCGAATAGACAAAAGAAAATCATATTACAGCACTAAATTGAAAACACACAAAAAAAAGAAGTACAAATATACAAAAAACTACGAAGAGGCATCAGACAAGTCAATAGAGTACAGAAAGTTGTTACAAGATTTCTTAAAACTAGTCAGTGGCTCAGAGTCCCTGATTGATTTGGGGAGATTGTTATATTCATCCATACCCGAAATAGACAAGGTGTTTTGATAAAGAAGTGTACGTGCTTTGGGAACTTTAAGGAGGTTCTGATTTGAAGAACGAAGTGATCTGGAAGGGATATAATTATTGAACATACTGGTTATGTAGTCAGGGGTTAGATTGTGAGTTGCTCTGTAAATTTGGGCCATACGGTTTAAACTGAGTTTCAAGTTAATGGGCAGCCAATGAAGCTGAGTATACATTTGATAAGTGGAAAGAGGCAGAACAGTGTCAAGAATAAGTCTCATTGCACGTCTCTGTAGACGCTCCAATGCATAGATATTGCTATTGGAAGTAAAGCTCCAAACATTAGAACAGTAATTGATGTGTGGTGAGATGAAACAGTAACAGAATAGCTTGCGTGAGAGGAGAGGAAGAAATTTTTGATGCGTGCCAAAAGAAACATTTTGGAATTGATTTTGCTGTCAATGGTTGAAATGTGTTCACACCAGTCTAGATTATTAGAAATAGTGACCCCTAATAACCTCTCTGATGAGACGCGGTCAATAGTTTTAACAGCCAAAGTGAGGTTGACGTTTTCACTGTCAATGTGCTGTCTCTTCTGAGATGTTGTGATGATCATTGATTTTGTCACACTGGGATTGATACAAAATTTGTTAGTAAGACGTCAATTGTCAACTATTTTTAGATCAGCATTTAGGTACTAAGTAGATGTAGTGTTTAAGGACTTGTTTGAAACATGAAGTGTTGTGTCGTCTGCAAAGGAAATACAGGATAAATTTTCAAGGTGAAGGGGCAAATCGTTAAAATAAATAATAACGAGCAGTGGCCCCAGTATGGAACCTTGCGGCACACCGACACTGACATCAATAACATCTGAGTTTATACGTTTAAACTGCACAAATTGTTTACGTGTGAGTAAGTATGATTTAAAAAATGACAGGGTATGATCAGAACACCCATAGATTTTTAGTTTTGACAACAAGATTGTGTGATCAACGAGATCAAACGCTTTGCTCAGGTCTAAAAATGCTGAGCCAACGATGTTTCCACGATCGATTTCTTTAGTCCATGAGTTGACCAGACCAACAAGAGTACTTTCACAAGAGTGTTTGGCGCGAAATCCAGATTGGTTAGAAAAGAAGAGATTGTGTGTTTCCATGAATTTTACAAGGTGATTGTGAATATGGCGCTCGAGGAGTTTGGAAAGTACAGGAAGTACACTTATTGGCCTGTAGTTACCAGGTTCATCTATTGGACCTTTTTAATAGATTGGACTAACACGAGCCAATTTCCATAAAGATGGACACTGACCTTTGATAATGCAGCAGTTAAATGCATACGTGAGGGAAGGTGCTATAGTGTTGGCTGCCAATTTTAAGAATTTGTGTGGTAATAAATCTGAACCGGGAGATTTCTTACAATTTAGAGATTCTAGTTACGAGAGAACGAAATTAAAATACATGGGTGGGATGTCGAAAATTGAAAGAGGCTCATTTTGGATACCGACGAAATCTGACAGTTTGTCAAGATTGACTGGGCTACTGTTACATTTGGAAGACAGCTTGTTGATGGTGTTGATAAAGTATTCATTGAATGTATTTGAGATGTGTTTAGGATCGGTGACAAAATGTTTACCTGATCTAAGTTTGATGGGCGTACTTGACTTGGAGCAAGTTCGCGAAATGATTTCCAGTACTTCGATATATTCATGTCATGAGATGATAGGAGGTTGTTGTAGTACTGTGATTTGGATTTAAAAATAAGATTTTTGACTCTGTTTCTTAAGTGTCTAAAGTCTGAGAAGCAAGATGTCCTTTTGGCTGTATCATGTAGTTTGATTAACTTGATATCTATTCGTTCCACCAATCAGGACGACGCAGGTGACGTACACGTTTCTGTTTTAAAGGAGCATGCTTGTCAAGAACAGACATGAATAAGTGAGTCCATATTTCAATGACGTCATCAGGGTCATCAAAGCATTCAATGATGTTCCAGAATAACACGGAATTTGCTCACAACTTAAAATGAATGTCAATATCCCTCGCTTAAAATACATATTATTGTTGTCTCCAGACACCAAACCAATTAATTACGGTGTCACAAGGGTCATCGGCAATGCTTAAGTAAGTTATTGTTCAGTAATTTCCAAGTTTTTAAAAAGTCTCTCAGAGCAAAAACCGCAAGAGAAATAAACTGAGACTGAATATGAAGACAAGTTTGATCAGCATAATGTTAAAATTTTTGTAGGCCTAGCTGATGTATTTGTTTTAAACACAACTGTACCATCCGATAGATTCAAATTGGTCACTGCCGCCTCTTGAGTAACAGTCTTGACATTATCATTATGTAAAGTCATGAAATACTTACGTTTTTTACAGTTATCTGTGCTACATGTAGTCAATAGTTTAATTTCAAACTGCAATCCCAGTTACAGGAGAGGGTCGCTGTACTCATATCCACATATGACTTGAATTCTAGTAAGAGTACTCATATATTTTCCACATAAGATTATTAACAACCACTGTGGAAAGAAATGTTTGTAGTCCAAGTTTGTCATGTAAACAAGGCAACTGTCCACGCTTATACTCGATTTCTATTTTTTTTTATTCAGTCCATCATCCAACGGGCGTTAGCCCAATTACAGGATGAGGCATACACATAACCCATTAACCCCCAAATGGAGCACTGAGGAGTACAGTGCCTTGCTCAGGGGCACAACACCGTGCTAGAGTCTTGAATTCGCCGTCCTCCGACAGTGAGACCATTACTCTGGACCCACCGGGTCTTGAACGGGGTCTCGAACTCACCATCCTCTGATAGTGAGTCCGTTACCCTAATCACTGGTCCACGGTGCCTCCTACTTTTTAACTTCGTTTACTCTGTCAACGGTGATCTAAGGTGTATTGTAAAATCCTCCCTGCTATGGTAGATCAGAATATGAAGTGAAGGCAATTAAGTTTTAGATGTTAGATATTAATAATTTTGCTTTCAGCACAGGTCAATAGAAGCTATAACATTCTATCGGAAAACCTCTTTTATAGTCATGTTCTGCAAACAGACGTCGTTCTAAATTTCTGACAAATCCCTGCCTTTATCCAGATGTCTACGAGACACTGTGGAACATAAGTCGTTTGAAAAAAGTGATTTGACTTGCCCAACGACATGAAAATATGCTGCAATATAGTTCACATAGAAACTTCGTGTACAAAGCAAGATATTTTGACGCCTGAAGAAATATAATGCCAAATATTCCATTTGCAAAACAGAAATGCACTGATTGTTAACAACGAAGTCATTGGCAAGGCACCAATACCGATAAACAGTGACATGATGTTTGACGGGAATATTTTTGAATTCATTACTGCTGGTCTTCTATTTGCACAGTTAGGTGATAGGACCCATGTGATAAAAGATTTAACGAACATTGCTCTGCAATAAAAACAAAACGGTCACCTTTATCGATTGAACACAAACAGGAACATAGCAGTCACCTTCTCTGTAGGCCGAACAAAAATAAGAAAAGGAAATGAAACGCAAGTAACAGTATAATCGTGTTCTGACGAACTAACAGAGTGCAGCGTCTGTTAGTTCAAAATGTTAACAGGTCGTTAGTGCGCACGTCCCAATTCTGTGTACTGTTCTTAAATTTGAATAAGTTAGCTGGATCAAACAGAAAAATAAGGTATGCACATAGCAAACGTAAATGGAAAACACCTTTCGATGCATTTACATAATGTTAACTTTTACACGCAAAGTGTTACAAGCCAAGTGTTGCTGTCAACGATAGTCTCCAAATAGTGAAACTAATATCTCATACATGCTGAAGTATTGATATGTCCTTTAGTATTGACCAATGCCTGATCTGATTCAATCTTATCTTTTATGCCTGGTGACTCCTGATTTTCATTTCTGATCTTGAAAGAGAAATGTTTCGAGTTTCTCTTGCAAAGTATGAGCAAAGGTTTGAAACTTTCAGTTCGAGACGCATACTACGTTGATCGTCTCTGCCACCTGTCATCTTTGACACTGTGCATGTTATTTACAGCACACATGAAGAATGTAGGATACAGTTTGCTGTGTGGTATTAATTTATTGACCTAGGGAGTCTTTATAAATTGCAGCACATAACCCATTGGATGGTGTTCAATCGTCGTCAGTCTTGCTCTACGCCAATCTGTTCGAAATCCGATTTAGAGATGGATGAGTCTTTTTCCTCAATCTGCAAATTGTAATGGCCAACAAGTACCTTTGAATGATATAAAATTTACTGTTTAAGTGTGTAAGTGTCTCATCAAGCTATGAGTAGTTATTTGACACAATAATGGTGAGAAGAAAACAGCTTTATCCAGTAAATCAAAGTTTCTTCCCAAGTATTAAGTATGTACTGAACGTGAGCAGCCAGGTTGTCCCGAACAAAATGCACAATCATCAGGTGTAAATGTTCTGATACACCGGAGACATCTCTGAGGTAAATTGTGAAAGCTCTGCCGAGAACAGTATTTCAGTTTCCATCAAAAGATACAGTCTGTGTACAATTATCACACTGATCTGCCAAGCGACGTTATTAGAAGTTAGTTTGTGAGCTCTTTACATTATTACACTCAATACATTCACAGCCGGTGATAACATATTTGCTCTGGAAATTAAATGAACGTTAGTGGGACGTCGGCAATGAATGCAATGTGTCAACATTGATACCAGTAAAAAAGGGGTCATAACCTTAATTCACACACTGTTCATTATTTCATAAATGTCTCTTTCAGTACATAACGATGGTTTTAATTCACAGGAGCTGTGTCATAAAAATAAACTAAAACCTAATATTACTGGTCAACAAAATCGTTACCTCGCCAGAGGGCGATATCATTTCACTATCTTCTGATTGCTGCATATTTTCATGATAACTTATTTGAGTAGACAGGAATAATTTCAACTGGTAATTTTGTAATTCCATTGTGTCCAGCTCCTTGTGAGTCAATATAATATGATTTTGTTTCTACAAATTCAAACCCATCGATCTATCTATAGACTAATTATTGTCCCGATGTAGTTTTTGTCAAATACTGAAAATGACATGATTGGTTTCCCTGTTCCGTCTCTGACTAACTGCTCACTACTGATCCCCTCCCCTCTTCTCTCGCTCTTCTCTCTTCCCCTTCCTCATTAGTCCCATCCTCTTGCCTCCTCTCTCTCAGTCCCAAAATAGAAGATAATATAGTCGGCATTGATCGGATATAAAGAAACAGATGTGACATATACTGTATTCCCTCCAGTCACATTCATTCACTCCCTTCATCTTCCTCAGCCGTCAGTCTGTCTGTCTGTCTGCCTGTCTCTCCCAGTCTGTCTGTCTGTCTGTCTGTCTGTCTGTCTGTCTGTCCGTCTCTCTCTCTCTCTCTCTCTCTCTCTCTCTCTCTCTCTCTCTCTCTCTCTCTCTCTCTCCTCTCTCTCTCTCCTCTCTCTCTCTCTCTCTCTCTCTCTCTCTCTCTCTCTCTCTCTCTCTCTCTCTCTCTCTCTCTCTCTCTCTCACACGCATCTGTGGAATGGCCATAGATCCTTATGTATACAATACAACCGTCTGGCTCCAAGTCCGTTTCAGCTATGTCGCAATCAAGACATTGCACCACGTGTACGCCCCTAATTGAATTTGCATACTCTGAAACTGATCAAGTCTACATTTCAGTCAGCACGGCCAAGAGAATTAATTCATGATTACAGCAATGCACATAGCAAGATAACGTGATTAATTTACGAAGTTCTGTTCCATGATTTATTTCAGTGACTTGTACAGCCGATGCTGAACAGTAGATTACATGGATAATATCACGGCGCCATCAACGACGAACTTCTTTATTCGATCCAAAATGCTGTTTGTTTTTCAGCTTGTTTAACGATAAATTAGGCCTCCACTCAGCATTTATCAGTTCGACAGTGTTGAAAGGTCTTACAAGGTACCATAGAACCTGTGGTATTTAATTCACCTTTACAATGTTCCTGACATTGACTGCAAGTGATTGTAACAACAGTCATTGAAGTGGTATGACGTCACCATTTCGTACATTTGCTGTACGTTGGCGTCTTAATGATGCAGAAACGAAGTAGTTATTGGTCGATAACGAAATTAAAGTCATTATAATTAAAATTTTTACATCGTGATAACAAAACATATATTCTACAAAACTTATATTTCTCTTCTAAAGAAGCCATTGACTAATATCGCCGTAGTCTTGCATGATTTTTTTACTGTTCGCGAAATAGAGCTTCAATCACACTTTCACACAAAGACTGATGTAGCTTTAGTTTACTAAATAGCGCAAAAGATGAATTAATATAGAAATAACGGGCGACGCGCTGACCATTAACGTTTATTTGTTGGCAAGGGCGATAGGAAAGCCAAAAATCAACGGGCAAGGCTTGGCGAGCCCGTTAATTTGGCTTTCCTCTAGCCCGCGCCCACAAATAAACGTTAATGGTCACAGCGGAGTCTGTTATTTCCATCATATCATCAGCGAACCCAAGAAAACCGTCAAAATTTCCGAAAATTTCAGGAGCGAACGACAACTGGGCCCCAGAAACTGAGCAATACGCGAGGCACTGTCACACAGTAATTGAGGCTACCCACAATTCTCCATGATCTGTACACACGGAGATCACTCACTGAACTGAAGCAAATTTCTTCTGTACAGAGAACAACTCGGTCCATATTTCAAAATTCTGGCAACATAGTTCTGATCATTATAATTTTCTGATTTCTCGCTGTGAATAATGAGAAGATCAACCCCTTTTCCGCGGAGGAGATAGCAATTTTGTAATTTTGTCGACGTAGATTTTTGACAGCCATACACAATATTTTCAAGGAAACTAAGGGAATAAGTTGCATCTGTGTTGGCAAAAGAAAGGATATGTAGTTGATTTTTTTAATGTTCGTAACAAAGGACAGGTCTGACAGGTGGTATGATGAGACCATCTTAGTTGCTGATAACTTTATCTTGACAAGTGTGCAATTTTTAGCAACTCCGAACATCGATTTCCCATTCAATTTACTCTTGAATTTTGAGCATAATCAATAATTTTGGAACATAGTTTTAACAAATAATCCTGAACTTAAATCGTAAGTTAAAAATTGTTAAGAAACTGATGAAATTAAAAAAGCCTTTAGCAAAAAATGTCTGAGTGAACAAATCAAGGGGAATTGTGGGTAGCCTCACTTACTGTGTGTCACGTGCGCTGTAAAATAATTGGCAAATCCGGAGATGTTTTCAGAAAAAAAGTATCTCAACTTGACCTACAAGTGCTCCATTTTATTTTGTGATTGATTATGATTTACGTTTGAGCTGTGAAGTTACGATACTTTGAGTTGTTTATCTTATTATTCATATTCACGGGCATGTAAACAAACCATTACTGTGTATTTGTGGTCAGTCACGTGGTTCAGCTCGACCAATCAAAATGCGGCAGGGCATGGCATGGTAATATAATGATGATATTATCGATGATCGATAATATCGTGACATTATCGTGTCATCGATACGTCACCGGTTTCTACCAGTGTAGCCTTTTATAAACCTTTCAATCAGCCTAAGGACATGTCCACAGGTTACTGATGGCGTTTTTTATTAATAGAAATGTTACACAACAAAAACGTACCCTACCTTTGCAACCTCTTTTAAAGAGCTTTGGTATTAAACAGTATTTATTTGTCAGCTAGGACGGCACAGTGATGTAACTAGATACACCATTGAGCACAGACGTGTTCTGAGTTTCATGCCTGTATCAACATATTTTTCATGTGTTTTGATAAGACGTGTACATGCAGGCATGTGTCAGGGGCAGAAATTGTTGCAAATCTTTCATAGATATCGTCAGAGAACAGTTCGTGTCATTTTTGAGAAATTGTCTAAACTGTGAAATCTTACGAATATATAGACCCTGTGACAACCCTAAATTCAAACAATAAGTACAGGTCTTTGCATCCATTTTTCGAACCTGTGACCACAACAATTGATAAAGTGGCAAATGACGTGACTACACTGGCCTGATAAAGCCCTGTGAATGAAGCCCTGGAATCCTCTCTAGATTAAAGGTCTGTGACAGGTGCTGATACACATACCGTATAAATACTGATCAGGGCCCGTTACAGACACCTGCAATCTGCCTGTAGATATCTTGCAGTGTTTTAAGACAGGAATTAGCTCTGTCTCTAACTTCAATATGATCTCAGAGTCTTCGCTCTAAAGTATAGGGGTAAACAACGTATTGTAATCACAAAATTTCCGTACTGTCTTCCAGTCAGTAGCAATGCAGCGACAACTACGACCATGACGACGACGACGATAGTGATGATGATGATGACAACTTCGACAACGACTTTTTAATGTTCAAACACGACAACAACAATAAGGATGACATCAAAATCAACAACAATAACAGATAACTGGTACGATAGCAGTTACTGCATTGCTAGATGTTCTGGTATTGATGACTATGACACTGATGACACTTAATGCATGGTCACAATGACACTGATGACAGTGAATGCGTGATCACAAAAACAATGATGACAGTCAAAGCGTGAAGACAAACGATACTCTGTTGGTCACCATAAGAAATGACAGCTCTTGTTTTTAATATTCACAGTCATCTATCATGGAAAGTTTCAAGTTGATGGAGTTGATCATTTTATGTAAATGTATTGTGAGTTAAAGTGAAATTGGACACTTCAAACACCGAACCTTTAACATTTGTCAATGTCTTTCTCCAGGGCCAATGATTTGTCCACCTTGAACATTTGTCAGTACCTTTCTCTAGGGTCAATGATTTGTCCACCTTTAACATTTGTCAGTACCTTTCTATAGGGCCTATGATTTGTCCAAGCAACTTCTGTCAATATTCAATGGTTTCCATTAGAGGTTTTACCACTTCATGGTACAAAAGATAACAGATGCAGATACCATTTTATACTCCTTTTGTAACGGATACTTGAGCTTGGAATTGTTATCATGACTACTGTCTTCATAAATGCCATCTGTACTATTTGGTTGAAAATCTATAATCTGCACCTGTATTGAAGTTTGATAAACAAACGCTAGTGCTTAGCGGCAAAATCCGTTGTGATATGGATCCGCTGTGTCCAATAAGAAAATATGGTTTTTGAATACACGTTATTGTTTCGTGGCAAAGAAATTCAGTCCAAAGCATGGATCTAGTGTGTATGTTCGGTGTTACATGAATTTGGAATTCAAGCTTTTACTTATTAGTGCAGGCGAATAAGATGGTTGGATTTAAGCTAACCACATCGGCAATACGGCTAGTTTTCAATCGGGTTCGAACCCACAACATACGGCAAGTAATTCCTGGTGATACCCTGTGCTGTGTCATTAATGTCAGCGTTGAACAGTGTTGTAACTGGTCTTGATCATTAGAGTGCAGTAGACACCTTACACCATTTTCAGTATTAGATAGCGAAGCTACTACAATGGACTGCAATAAACCTGCTTACACTAATTAGCTTCAGCTGGAGCCAGCTGGCAGATTGGCGTGTAGAGTGTTATAACTGGGCAGTTTCTGTTACACCCGTGGCCACTTTTGTGTTGATCAATATATACATATTGACTGGCCATGTGGGCAACAGCATACGTCTGTACCCCGAGGGACTGTGAGGCCGAAGGCCGTGGGAAACAGTCCGTTTTTGGGGTGACTCACAGGCCCGAGAGGTTAAGACGTATGCTGTTGTCCTCATGGCCAGTCAATATCTGTTTTATAACACACCTCATCTGCAGTCATGCATAAGAACGTACAATACACAAAACTTGTCGCATGTAGTATATTTATTTATTAGCCGTGTTCACAATAATGACATTGGCTCAGAAAGAAAGAGAAGGGGAAGAACATGTACAACACTGAAAAGTTTTCAGATTCGCTTCATTCACATTAGCTCAGAAGTGATTAAACTTTCTGTCTGAAAATCTGTAACAATTCATTCATGTATTTTGCAACAACATGAACAATGCAACTGTCAGTACATGACAAAAAGTACTTAAAAAGAGAATCATTGTCAAAACATTTTAGATGGTTCTGAATGTTAAAAATTATTTCTAAGTAAATTGTTCGCACAGTTTGTGCTGGTTTACTTGGACATAATAAAATACAATGGATTTCATCACCAATACCAGAATGACTAAGGGTACAAAGTCTAAGATGTCTTGGAATGTTTTTAAAACGACCAATTTCTACTGCAAAAGTATGGTCAGAAATTCTTGCCTTTGTCAAAGCAATTCTGTGAAATGGAGACTTAACAAGTGATGGATAATTTTCATATTTAAACATGTTTTTGATACTACAGTATACATTTAATTTGTTATTTTTTGACAAGGCATTTTTCCAGGCTTCCTTAAATTTAGACTTTAAAGACTTTTTCACAAGTTCGATAACTGTTGAAGGTTTACTTTTCTCACAATTCAAAATGCTAGAATTGCACAGTAGAAGAACAGCCGGGAAGAACAGACTCAACAAAATGTAAGAAACACGAGAAACCTTTCTTGTGTAAGCTTTTTTCGAGTTCAAATGCAGTATACAGCAAACTGACCTGGGACCAATTCTTAAGGCGAACCCAAAATATAATAACATTCAAAATAACTGATATCAGTAATATGTTGCACTGGTTCAGTAAGAAAACGTTTTTCCCAACAGGATCGCAATCCTTCTGCAAAACGTTCAATACACCTTTGATTATAGTTTTCGTCCGTTTCGAGTCCTTGTTGGAAACCAGGGCATTTAGTTCTTCTTCAGAAAGTAGGATAAACCTAGAAATTTCTCGACTATCGTTTCGATCGGCCGCAGACGCATCTTTTACATTCCGGTCTGTGCATGCGTCAATGTCGTTTTTGACGTCAGCGGGCATCATTTATCGGAACTGTCGCCTGGCAGGCAACAGTTCCAAAAAATGATGCCTGATGACGTCGTTTACGTGGATCAGCGCGAAAAGAACGCATCCCCCGTGACTATCAATTGGCGAATCAGAATACAGACTGCGGATGAAGTGTGTTATAAACATGTTGTCGACTTTACCAGCTGGCTACAGCTGAAACTAATTAGTGTGAGCAGTTTTATTGCAGTTCACTCCAATGGCTTCGCTGTCTAATACTGAAAATGGTTGTATTTAAATGCAACTACCGAGATTTTACATTAGCGATGCGCACGTTCTGCTGAAAGCAAGTCTTGATATCTATGTCACCCGGACTATCTTGCCAATACAGGAGCTGAGTCATTTACATTCGCTGTTCCTTCAAGCTGTGTCTCATTAGATGGTTCTAACCAAGAAAAAATTGAGTTTGCTGATAATGGTGATACTGCTTCTAACCTAATGATGATATCAACATAGTCCTGTCACATACCGTATCATATCTTCTGTGGGCAATTCACTGCTCCGAATACATACACTATTTAGGGAGTTATGGTCAGTTTTTTCTCTTTGATTACTTATTTTTCAACGCATGATGGAATTTTTTGAATGTGTTCCATTACCATGTTTGTACGTCAAACTATGGTACTATCGTGCTATGGCGTGAAGTGAGCAAAATATATCAAACGCAAAGCTTTCCTAACATGGATGTGATCAACCAGTTGTCTTGGTAACGATGATTTTAACTTCGACCAAAAGGTGTTTTCCACGATAATGTCTTCCCCCATAGAAATCGGACATCCCTAGAGAATGCACTTGTCTTATTGGGCAGGTAATTAGTAAAGTCCTTTGCTTTGCTTTTGAACTACAGCAGTGTGTAGATTTCTAGACAAGAGTCATGGCATTTGACAAAAGCCCGAGTAACGACTGCGACTAAATTTATTTTCTCAATTCATGCTGTGCGTGAGTTAGACTAGAAACGTGTGTTTTGTTTCCCTTGTATGAAAAATGATGTTCTGTGTATGATTCATACATATGCCAACAACTGTGTTGAATCTACTAGTTCCGGGTTTCGAAAAGCCAAGATAGGGGCAAATGCTGTGTTTTGTACTTTGTAATCATTGTTTGCATAAAAATCGCATGAATACCCTCTAAGAAAATCGGTTTTTACCCTCCCTTATACGACTCTGCAGTGCTTCCGGTTGTTATTTACACCAACGATACGTGTCCGCAATTTTTTCATCTATCCTAGGTTTTTGTTATAAACACTATGGATCAATTACCAGCCGGAAAGCAATCTAGAGCCTGGAACAAAAATCACAGACACTGTTTGCAAGATTAATACAGTGACTCTTGATGACGCATATTTCGACAGGGAAAAATGAAGCATTCGTGAAGGGAAGGGTAAAAACCGACTTTCAGAGTTTATTCAAATTTGGTGTTGTGAGTCCTAATGTGGACAATAATTACAGAATACAAATCATTGCATTCGAAAAAAATGTAGACTTTTAGAAAATGTATACTTCAATGCGCCTTCGCGAGTTGATAGTTGCTTGCAGAGAATTCATTGTTCGGAAAGGCCCATTACTTATCCCGGAACCTTGACTATTTGATGGAAACATTAGCGTAACAAAAGATATGTTTCTTTACATAAAATATCAAGTGATTTAGGGTATCATAATTGAAGATACTTGCTTTCCAATAACGAAACGTATTAAATAAAGGGTGTCATTGCCGTGTCAGTAATGGCTTTGTTACTTAGCAACCTTTCAATTCTATAGACTTGGCGACTGTCATCACCATGGCAACATTAGACGTTTCAGTTTGAAAGTTTAAGTCATTCTGAAATCTCTAACATTCTTGAATCTGTATATACAGCGAAATATTGATTGGCATTCTATTCAATTCTAACACTGACATCGACGACAAGACAGGAATTCAACGCTGCATGTTTCAGTGGGAATATTTGGTATTTGTTAATGTATAATTTTCAGATCGTTTGGTGAAAACAAGTTTCTCACAAAGTCTGGTCAAACGGAAACGTCCAATGCAACGACAATCTGACACTTCTCTGTGTCATCTTAATATAATTTATCCGATTAAGTGACAGGCTACATAATCATCTCACTTCATTTCATTGAAATAAAACTACAATCATCGCTGTTGTATTTGACTAGGAATATCTCGTGTTTGGAATTCTTGCAAGATACATGTAATATATAACGACTGTCCATACAAAATCACCTCTTCACATTAGTGATAGAATCAAGCGACATCTATGTCAAGACTTTCAAGCTAGTTTGCATCGAAGACAAATTAAACTCAGGCTGCCAAATGTCAGGATAAAAATACACACGACCTTTATCTAGCAGTGAGGTACAAAATCCCATAAGATTCAAGAACATTCAATTCTGAATGACTTTCCTCCCAAAAGACATGCCATTGCCTGCCTTTTTTTATTAATTTTACTTCCATACTCTTCAGAATTATAGTTTTTTTATATTACAGGCTTACACTTCATCGATATACATGTATACTCATCGACTAGCTTACAAAACAATAATTGCACACACTCATACGTTGTTTTTTATACTTTACAAGACTCAAATCGTTCGCACAGTAGATTCTAATCGGTGAACCAGTAAGTAACATGAAATTGCTTTCAAGACAAGTGAACTGCAGAAGTGTGCATTTCCATAAAGTTGCAAGTTTATTTCAAAAATCGTATTGACAGAATGTCCACCTGTTGCCAATTAAATTCTTCAAACCATGAAACTAGCATCAATTACGAGAGAATGAGTGATGCGTAGTTTGGTCTTCACTGTCACCTGTATCCCCATGTCAAAATAGTGTGGTTGCTAGGGCTGAACGATGACCCAGGATCAAGTTAATCCTGCGTGCCAATTATGTCATATCGCTCCTTTCTGTGTTCTTTATTGACCGGGTCATTTTTTCATGTAAGGGTCGTTTTTACATCATATAGTATACAATTTTGTATGATTAAAAAAAGAAATAATTTGAAATGAAGCATGTTATCAAATACATCGATACATCGATGGCTATAGATGGATGGAAACAGGATATGACAAGGTTTGCCATCAGCAAAGAATCCAAATTCATCACTAAGAAAGCATGTGCGTACATATCCGCCCAGATAATATGGGACGAGTGGTTCTAGAGACCAGACTTGACGTTGGTCATATATCCAAAAGTTCATGACTACAGAGATTCCTTATGACCCTAATAATCTCGATCAAAACGGCACAAATTGACAAACTAAATGTTATTAAGAACAAATTTTTATAGCGACGTCATATTAACACGTTATCCTCTCAGAGATTACCCTTGTGGGTTGCCGAAATTGTCAGGGTCATGAACTTTCCATGGACAGTCAACGAGCAAATACAGACAATAACGTTCCAAGATATTTTCCCTTGGACATGTCTATCTTCTCATTACAAAGAGGAGACAGATAAAGTTATCATTTTCAACGCCTCAAAAAAGGGATATATTAGCTATTTATACCTTTTTTCAAAGCGTGTTCTTTTATTCTCCCCACTCATTGAGTTTGTAACTTCGGGCGAAGATTAGACTGACAGTCCCCTTAAATATTGCAATATGGAAGATAGCGATTTTATTCAAATTAGAAACACAGCAAAGCCGAACATTATTAGAGGACTATGATCATTGAGAGAATTTTAAAACTGTAAATTTTAAACTTTAAAATCCGTAAATGGCGAAATTGTAATAAGGAACTCATGCAAAATTTTGTTAAAATGTATGGGAGGTTATGATCGCGCTAGACTTTCTTAGCCGACAAGAATATCAATATATTGACGAGATGAATGTCTGAGTTGAGAAACACTGGACAGATGTGAAATGTGGAACTACACTCACGGCTCGTGTGCTTTGAATGCAGGTGTGTGGTCGTTGTCAATATAGGCAAACTGTTTTCGAACTCGCTGAATAAATTGACAGAATAAAGCTCGACGTTTCTATTTCTCTTTGCTGTCCACTTCTATATAATCCTAAAAAAGTTGTTTCTTAAGAGAGAATTTGATTAATGGTAAAGCACACGTAAACGATTATGTGACATTTGTTTAATGTGAGTAAAAGAAAATAATCCGTAATGAGAATTGCTTGAGCAGGTTCATATCCGGACTTGAGGTTGCACTAATTCAGGTACTCACTGAAGTCTATTACTTTTTCCTCCAACTTTTAACCTATCAAACATGAAAATGTACAAACAATCGGATATGCATATGAGCAAGTGCTCCGCTAGGCTCTACAAAAATCTTAATTCATTAAAAGATTTTTTATGTCTGCAGTATATCGCTGTCCCTGTTCAAATCACCGAAGTCATAGAGTTCAGGCATTGATAGTGGAGCACCGGGAATACACATCTGTAGGAAAGCTTTGTATGAATTTGTTTGTGCCAAACTCAATATTAGACATCGCGGCACCATCTGACCATAGATATGTAGATACGTCGGCTTAGGGAAATTCATTTGATACTTTTGAGAATTTTTTCGGAGCATTGATTTGTCCGCAAGTCAAAGGTCCTATCAATGGTTACAAACTGGGGTAATGTAGAAAAACGGTAGCCATGTCCCAATCTGACAATTCCACTCAATGCAAACGGCTGTCCTGTCTCTTTTCTGTAAATTTGACCTTTAGCACATGATATGCTGATTCTGTCAGTGTTGCTACCACGACTTCCGAGAGTTGTGCTGCAGCACATATATACTTTCATAATTGGTTTCAATTATTCCATCTCCATGTCACTACATGAATCATTCCTTTCAATGAAAGATCTGCTGAGCTTTCTCATTTGTCTTTTGTTATTTGCTGTGTCACATACGCAATCTGTAAAGTTCTAGTATCGATGACGTCAATAATTTACGTGCGTCATCCTTAAAGTTTAAAAATGTAAGATAACTAGTGATTTATCTTTCACCGGCACCCATTCAACATTTTCATCGTGTAAGTCTAGATAAACTTGCCAGCCATAATTTAGAATCAATATTCGCCCTGATCTTTTCACTTTGTTCCTTAACAGTTTTTCAATGATCAGCAAATTGAGAATAGCTGCGTTGTTTTCCATTGACCTAACTGCCTGATGCTGGGCGTTTCTAACCTTTGATCTTTCATGATAATATTTGGTTTTTATGGATGTTCGGGCAATTTATTTTTCTCATTGCATATGATAAAGAATTTTGGTCAATCTCAATATTGCCTTCCATTGCATTCCACTCCATGTTCTTTGCGAGCTTTTACGAAATCAATGATTGATAAGCCGGCGACAAAGTTTTGGAATGTTTTATTGATTGTCGTAAAACAAACGGAAAAAGTAAAAACGTTTTACGATTTCCTGATTTCTGGGCCTCTAGAATTTCACTGAGTATCTTAAGACGGATACATTACAAAGTCCCTTTTCGAAAACTTAATGCTTTATCGGAATTTATATTCAGGATAGAAGGATAGACGCGATACAGTGTGTTACATTTTATTACTAATCCTCTTTTGTCATACATGTAGGAAGCCTACCGCCATCGTTTTGAGCACTACAACGGATAACTAGAAGTTTCAGGCTTATGGTGGCTATATTGACATGGCAAACATCGAAACGAGAAATAAATGTGCCTTTGGTACATTATTACTGACTTGTTCATATTGTCCAACTCGGTCATTATATCTCATGCTTTGAACAGGACGAAAAGAATGTACTCTTATTATAAGTTATTCCAGTTACGGGGACCACCTCGGTCACGAAAATGTAGAAACCAAGAGATTAATCGTTGTAGGAATGCAAGTATCTCAAGTATCTGTTATCTTTGTCTTATTCCTGTCTTACGACTTGTTGAAAAAAGTAGAAAACGCAACGAAGTCAAGTAGAGTGACAGGGATAATCTCTAATGATGGCAGGGTACAGGAGAAGAACATGGGATTCAATGCTACATTGAATAGGACAAGATATCGCCAAATGAGGCAGTGTATATCTTAGTTTACAACTAACTCAAGATATCGCCAAATGAGGCAGTGTATATCTTAGTTTACAACTAACTGACATGTGAAATAGGCCATTCACGTTGCCATAGTGATCTGGAAGACTGAAAGTCTGTACTCTATTGTAGCGTAATTCTAATGTGAGTTGAAGACTTGCCGGAACCTACTAGGTTTATATAGGTAATTGAAATGTTTGTACTTTGCTTCGGAAAATCTTCGTTAAATGAGATGACAGAAAGGGACTCCAAAACAGACATAGGTCAGTGGCTTCCAATCCTAGAGCTGATTGACTGTGGCTAGATAGGATTCAGTTCAAAACTACGTGTGTTAAGACTGTTAAACTCTTCGATAAGGTCGGTAGTAATGAAGCACCATTTCATCATACTGAGGCCGGATGGAACAATTATTATGTACACACTTGTGAAAAAAAAATTTTTACGATGATAGTATTGCTTAAAATTTAAACCTGTTGCTTTCTTTCGATTGTCTTAATCTTAATGTTTAAGCTGAAACGTGACGATTGTAACTGTCAGTTAAATTTTTGGTGAGGCTGAAAGAGACGGACTTCCCACTAACACAATGATCGCACGGACGACCTTGACATCGACTGAATAATATTGGTGGCATATTTGTAGGATGCAACGGTGGCAATTATGACTCCGATCAATTCGACAACATAATGAAGGATAATAATATAAGCAGAGGCTGTGGTTCAAGGACTTGTGAGTCTTTTCATAGTTAGACTTTAATTTGACATTACTTTCAAACCCTTTTGACAGATGAAAAGTTTTGTGTGCAAATACAGCATTTTGTTACAAGCTGACTAGATGAACATGTAGCTATTAGTTTGTAGCTTACCCCTGCACCTTAACCACCTGAAACCTCTTCCGTACCTTAGGTTTTTTGTTGACTTTCTATGATTTGGCATCCTAATGGGTTTTCCCAAAGCATGTTTTCATCGGATAGTTGACTCGTCAGTAATTTGACAGGGCGTTTATTTGTTGTTTGATGGTTATATAGTGCGTGCTTTACGTCTGGTAATTCGGCATTGGGAATGTCACATCTAGCGTGAATCCATTCGGTGAAAAATACCAATTTGGCACTTGACAGCTTTTCATTGAAAGCGCCTCATGGAAACACAAAACGATACGCGCCATATCTCAATTTGTGTGGTCTGCTCCACATTGGTACTAATTAGCATGACGAAATTAGCGTGAAAAGTCTTCGATATCTCATCATTTCATCTATAAGAAGAAATCGGTCGACCAATGATGTCACAAAACCATTCAACATTCTATTACTCCGTACGAATAATAATAATAAGATAATTATACACAGATCGTGCTCGAAAGAAAATATACAAACTTTGAATATAACAAATGCCTAAATATACATTAACTCTTTGAGTGCTGTAATTTTTTTCCCACAAAGAATTTTAGTGCAACACTTTACCAATTTTTAATAATTTTTCTGTACTTTTTTGATAATTTTGGACCAAATAGACATCACATTTCATTGGATGGTTTTTCTCAAAATTTTGGCAAAAATCTGAAAAAATTGACTGCCGTTTATTATAGAAAGGGGACAAAAATAGACTTTGGCGCTCAAAAGGTTAATTGGCCTCACTCTGATTTTAATACCATATTCTTTTATGCGAGATTTACTTTATCCAGGTTTTTGACGCAAATTTAACCTTTGTCGAATTGACCGAGAAAGCTGATGAGACGTGTTTATCCAAATGTAAGCATTTTCGTTGCATTTGTGTTGTTGCACATACACACAATATTAAATTAATGAGAATTAGTGTTAATTTGTTTTAGCTCAAAATGAGTTAGTTTGCAACATATCGTATACTGTTTTGTGTCATTCAAGGGAACATGAGTCATAATTCGTTGAGAGTTGCTAATATTTGACCCTGACAGCACGATGCACATCTCATTAAAATCTGTGAACTTTGACATTTTATTCACATGAAGAGAGCGATGATATCGAGTTCCATGGACTTATATTTTTTACTTGACCATGGCAGCACAGCTTTTGATTGGATGTCGTCCATGGGCAAAATGATGTTGGCGGGGGTCTGATATTCTGTGCAATGTGAATCATCGAATATGTTTCTGTATGTATTGTAATATGTATTGTGTTCAACTCACGTTGACTTTTACGAGAGATGAGACTTTTCAGAATTTCCTTGGTAGAATTCTATTAAGTTTCGTTTTAGTAAATGTATAATTATACTAGATTCAAAAGTTACCGGTGAATCAATGTGCATACCTCCTGTAAAAGATTGTCGCACAGTGGCAGGCGATAAATATTGCAAATGTTTTATTGGTTTTCATCTGTACACTTCGATCACGTATTCACTTTCGTGAACTCTCGACATAATAAAAGTTGGTTTGTTACTCTGATTTAGATAAAATCTACCTGTGTTGCTCAAGTTAGTGAGCAATGATGTCCATCGTGTAGAAAAAACGACATGACATTGTGCTAAGGTGAATTTTACATCTAAACGAAAGGCATGCTCTAGTATTCAATGGCGTAACGAGTAACTGTTTATTTGCATTCGATCGTTTTGGGTCCAGAGAAGTGGTCTCTTTAAGAGTGCTTCAGAGAAATTTGTCTTCAACCTTTTACAAACAGATGTATCGTTCATTGTCTCCTTGCGATAAGTATATAATTATCATCAACATAGATTCTTCAACGCAGCTACATCGTCTCTCTAAGTTTGTCTCGTCTACATCTCCGCAAGGCGAGAGTAATGACTCAACATTCTAATGCAGTCAATTCATCGCCGTTCTCAATCATTGGATGATCACATTAAATACCCTTGTGTGTGAGCTTTTCTCTCACCCATAGTTGAAAGGTTAACATTATTCGTAGTTAAACAAACTAATTTATATTTCTTATTCCAACACATTACGAGTATTTTCCCGTAAACACGGGTCTGAAAGGGTTACAGAACCATACTGAGCTTTCTTTTTACAAGCGTACACAGCCTTCCCAACACCTTCACTGACTGATAGTTTAGATACGAGTTTTCTATAGCTGCCAGTTTGCTTGAAGTAAGTATAAAAATCCTCAGTCACCTATTTAGCGGGACATATCTTGATCTACTCTCGCAAACCTCTGAAATCCACGCCTCTGAGGTTCACAATTTACACTTCCTAACTCCAAGGATTAAAGACCAACATCTCACAGTCAGGGCACTTTATCGACTGATACGCTGTACACAGTTTGCCATTGAGGATGAAATGAAATGTTTAGTTTAAAACTGGTGTAGCCGGTGTGCTTACCTTTGACGACAAATGTTTTATGACGCGATTCAATATCCGCACAAGTCAGACACATATTAAAATACAGGGAATACTTGAATCACACAGTCCTACTCCTAACAGTAGCATGTCGTTAGGTTGAATATAACACAGTTCATTCTTTTTCAACCGTCCATGGCTGTTGCTGGGTCAACGAAATTATCCACCTCTTCATCTTTTTACTCCATGATTCGCCATGTCAACATAAAAGTGAGTGAATCAAATTATCTTCGCGAAGGCCTAGGTCAACTTCTGTAAAATCACGCTGCATTTGACGTTGATGAACTATACAGTCATACAACCAACGATAAATGATAATTGAGAACTGTTGTGTTACACCTTTCTGACAAGTACTGTAACCATTCTTTACTGTTATCAATAAAAAATTATTCAAACACAAAACCAAAACAAAACAAAAAAAACTTATTGTCCGTTTTTAAATTTTGCCCGGAGCCTTGAGCACTCATATCTCTCACTCAATAAATTGTTGCTTTTACATTTTCTAGGATAAACGATATCATATAGTAAAATAGCCGTAGTTGGCTTGTCATTCAGGTTTGGAATCACATACGGTACTCTGTTTATACGATGAACAACACAGTGACGATATCTGCTACGAAATGTGTACCTTGATGAAGCTACTGGGCGCTAGCTCATACAATGTAATTACATAGTTATGGAATACTAACATATGGAACTACACACTGTCTGTGAAGGATTTAACTTCAGTAGATACGTAAAAGCGAACTAATGATGGGTTCATAATAGTCTGACAGTGTAATAATGTAGGGTCGCACAATATACCATACCGACGTAAAATAACTTCACGAGATGGCAACAGTAATAAAATCTAAAGTGAAAGCAACATGTTGTGAAACGGATCGGACATCTAGCTGTTCAACAACCATGTGTTAACCAACAAAGAATGCAATGTTTCCTTGTAAAATTTAATCCCATAGTTGACAAACGAAATAGCAGCTCAGGGAAAGTGTGCATCGGTTGAACTAAAAGCTGTTTATTTTAGTAATTGTTTATTTTAATTACCAGATAAAGGTAAAAATACAAGAGAAAATTAAAACTAACAAGGGATGTATTACAGTGAAAATATAACTTTATCTGGCTTGGACCATAGAAATAGTCTACAAGGACTAGTCGTGTCCATGGCCTACTATCAACTGATAACAGTAAACGATCATGCCATAAAGGGCTTGAGTAAGGACAAAAAACATGTCAGAAATAAAGAGATAAGGAAAAATTCAATTAATGAAATAAACAAATCATAAACGATACAATTATTCTGTGTCCCTTAAATAGCTTCTTAATTCCACTTTAAACCTTTGTCTACACGTTATTTGCTTAAATGAAGATGGTAGAGAATACCAATGTTAATTGCTGCGTACTTATGCTATGTTGAGTGACTGTAAGCCTTGTTCTGGGAATATAGTAATTGTAATGCTCGACTGAACGTGTAGAGTACCCATGGCGAGGAAGTTGAAAACATTTGTCAGTAGTGATTGGAAGACAGTTATTTTTGAAGTCAAAAACCAAAAATGGAAAGAACAGTATTTACTTAGTTTGAAAATATGGAGGATGTTTAGTTGACGAAAAAGGGGATTTGAGTGCGTATGAAAAGTAATCAATCGGACAATTTTCTTTTGTAGGCGACAAATGGGTTCAAGTAGCATAGTGTATTTCCCCATATTTCTAAGCAGTAAGTTAGGAAATTATTTAGTGACAAGCATTAGATGACAAAGTTGTGTCCCAGAAGGAGTGCAGGTTGCGCATGCGCCAATGAAGTAAACGATTTCGGCGGTCCTGATGGCTGAGTCTGTAGTTTACATACAGTTGTAACATGTTTCTAATGAAGCAAACTTACAGGAATATGTTTTATCTTGCTCTCTTTGATCATATTTATACTGCTTGAAAGATACAATAAACTAACATGAAGTGTGTTCCTGATTGGATATGTATATTCGCCTTGAAGTAAAGCAGGGGCATAGACAGATCAATTATTCTTTATCAATGTTCCACTGAAAACAAAGGGGCAAGGTCACGTTTTAATAAGCGACAAAATCCCCTGAAGTCCTGAACTGGTAAAGTCATGATTAGAGTCAATAATGTTTCACAACAAATACGTCGGAGTCACTCGAATCTGAAGCTTTCAATAAACTGATAACAGAGCCACAAATAACGTGGATTCACGTTACTAGACCTTCATGGATCTTAAGTTGTAATATCTTCTGAATTAATGTTGCCATGACGACAGTTCCACGTGACCTGCGTGAAGATTAAAAGATCCCAGAGGAACAGACAGCACCAGGGATTACGCTTTCTCGCACACAAATATCTGAGGGTCAGATGTATCTCATGGGTTCATGGTAATCATGTACATTCTGAGTCTGTAGTCTTCAACATAGGCAGACAAACTTGACCGCTTTCGTGTCTGTCTGATAAGTTTACAAACTATGTACCAAAGTGTATGTGAAGTAAAAGATCGAGCACAAATATAGCAATGTTCTGGTGAATGGCACATTTTTGACCAAAGATACTTTCTTTGTCTTCAATATCTAAATGCAATTTAAACACTAGGAATGTCGCAAGTGTTTGTTTTCATTGACATGTGTTTTGATCTCACCAAGAAAATTTGACTTTCGCATTATTATTGCTCTAAATAATTAATAACTTACAACATTTCTTAGCTATTATGTGGCCAATGTTGCCTTATTCTACACTTCTATAAAAACAGCAATACATCTTAAAGGAGTCTTTTTTGACATAGACAATCCATTGTTCTTTAAGTATGCCTGACTCATTCGCACTCTACAAATAATTAATACAGCACTGAATACATATACTGTAAATTCGCGGAAATGAATGAATGTCTGTTCAAATCTATCGACAATGCTTTCCTTTTCAGCGGCTAGCGTTGCCAGACTTGCCAGATACAATTTAGCTGGGTTGACATCTCTGTGTCAGGACTCACTTCTATAGGGCGACGAACATTTGTATTCCTGTCACAAAATTCATAATTGCTATCATTGTTACATTCCCGAACCAAACCTTTAAATTCAGGTATAAATGAAATAAATGCATCATGATTTTCTAGGAGATTACGATACATGTATTGATGAAGATGAGGTTGCTCAATGTCACTACTGATAACAATCGTATGTGGGAGAATTGTGACGTAATGTCAACTGGGGAACTTTAAGAGACAATGTCTTAACCTGTTCACCCCCAATTCCCTGTAAACAGGTCCAAGCTCACCATTGATAACAATGGGTTTGGGTAAAACCATGGTGGTGACAGGGTTAAACGATAAACCTAAAACATATGTATACAACATTGATGCATTAAATCGAGCTGTTTAAATCCAAATGGGACTCTTTACGACGTATCTTGCACCGAAAAGCTCACGTATTTGTCGAATAGTTCAAGTATAATTTTAAATGCCTCCAGTTACCAAATGGGTGGCAAAATATTGAAGGTTTTTGACGAACAGGTAATTAACGTACTTATGGATCTGTTGAAATACTGTACCGATGTATCGCTTAAAACATGTACTTAGCATAATCCCGGCTGATCCCTTCAAGTTACACACAAAATGAAATTGAGTTTTCACGATATACATTTTTTCATGATTGCCTTCAACCATTGCGATCAGAACTTTGATCTGTGAGTGTAAGCATAGTGAGTGAAAAAACGTTTCTCTATACTCTCTATGGCGTAAGTAACTCCGCTGCTTGTTTCTTCTGATGGTTTTCACTTGGCTGTGTACTCACCCAAAGATAAAATTTAGGACGAAATTTCGAAATGTTTGATTAAGCTATAATTATGGTAATACATTAAAAGATGACATTCCATCGACATGATATAGAGTGCTCAGAATAGCTTGTAAAAAGTGCCACCCACGTCTATATCCATACAATTGGAATGTTTGCAATTTACCAACATGCAGTTTTAATAAAAAGAAGCCCTTCAGCTCGTTTACATCGAAAGAAACGAAATTGCACGTAGAACACGAAAATCATCCCAACTTGTGTCGAACTAGGCACAGGTAAATAAATTGACTACAGGCGTTTAAATTATTGAACTGTTGTTTTAAATCAGGCACAATAAGGTCATACTGAAAGCAAAATATATAAATATTGTCCCTGAGGCAAGTGTGCACAGACTAACAGAGAAATAATTGCATCTTTGATTTCTTGGAAAGGGAGAGGGTTTGCTTTAATTGTTTGTTCGTTACGCCATTGTGACTGTATTCATCAGATACTCAAGGTTTTCACATTAAAGCCACGAATTTCATTCTCTGCTTATCACTAGTATTACATTCTGATACACTGCTAATTATCGGTTTGTGCAGTAGTAGACTAATCAACTAACAACATGTATGACATAAAATTGTGTTCCAATGATTAAACATTTTTGTCTTGTAGTTTAAGCGACGACAAGCGACAATCATCAAGATAATCAATAAGATGTTTTTGTAAAATTAGTGAACAGAATAAACGTTCCACAAATCCTATTTTCTGCATGCATCTGAAAATTAAAGTCAGGTTTTAAGCTATTTCAAATCCAGAAAGGGTCGGTGATGGCATCGGACAGGGCACATCAAATAAGGATTAAATATTCCGAAATTCCACTGGAATAAGGAAAATACTTGAGGGTTGGTCCATTTAATGTCCTCTAGGAGGGCTTGACAATTTTTATGAGGATATTCCCACTACTATTTAATGAAAAAATTCAGCCACAATTGCCAAGACAAACAAAAATTCACAAGCTAATGCCTTTTTATAACTTTTGCACTTTTTCATTGTCATCATACCCTCCCGCCTAATATTTCGGCTGTATCATTTTTTCAGCATCCCTAAGGTCAAGTTATGGGGAATTGTAAATGCCATGTTTTACATTTACACAATGGTACATTTAGTAACTGACAGTGTCTAAAGATGCTCTGGACCTCAGCTAGTTTCTTGTTGTCGATAAAGCCTGTCGAAATGCTTAGTTAATCGGGTGTGGAAACACTACTTTATGTACAAACGTGAGATGTTCTGTGTTTGTTCGTCGGACAACATGTTTGGTTCTAAATATTCATGTCTTGTCATAACAAGTCTATACTTGGACTTGTCGTAAGTAGAATGGATCATGGACAAAAGAATGAAATCGTGGATATCATGTTGTCATAAATAAAACAAAAGTATTAGAAACCACCGAAAGTTACAGTTACGTTACTTCTTGAAAAGCTAGGAATCAGAGACCTGAACATTGTACATGACTACAAGGCGTTTGTTGAAATATGTTGTCTTGCGTAAAAGATATCTATTGTACAGTAGTACATCTTTTATTAGTTAAGAGAGATACGATTTCTCCAAAAAGAAGAGCAAAATAGGGAGTTGTAAGAATTCTCAAGTTTGAAAAAGCAGTGGTGCAAGCAGGTAATAATTAAATAATAACACATGAGAGCGAGGGCAATATCACGATTTATTGCCTGCCCTCGGGATGGTGGTCGTGATCGAAATATTGATGATGCTCGAGCCGTAGGCGAGGGCATCATCAGTATTTCGATCATGACCACCATCCCGAGGGCAGGCAATAAATCGTGATATTGCCCTCGCTCTCATGTGTTATTATTTTTATTACACCGAACAAGCAAACATGCAAAGACACAAAAACACAAAGACTTCTTCGAGTACAGTTCTCCTTTCTGAGTCCAGACCTCAGCGTAAGTGCCGAGTCTAGGGTTGCCGCTGAAAGTTTGCCGATCTCCTCGGTGGCGTATCCAAATTTGTTGCTTGCATAGTCGCTGAACACAGAAATTGCATTCCTTATTGCAATTTTCGTTCGTCTGCTGTTTACTTGCATCAAAATATCGTCTAACTGTGCCGGTGACAGCTCCATGACGTTTCACATAGTTGCCGACACAGGTGTCCGGAGTTGCCGGTGTAAATGCATAGAGAGAATGGGAAGGTTTGACACGATTTTGCCCTCCGGAATCCTGTAGATGATAAAAATCCACGTATATTAACGCATGCAGTAAAAAAACTATCGTCCTTCGATAGATAAATACCTTTGATGTTTAATGTCCAACACTGAGACGCGTTCATCGTTATTAAGTCCCACTTTTGGCCCAAAACTGCTGGTTAAGTACATTGTCAGGGTCTTACGTACGTCAGACATTTTGAGTTGGGCAAATTACCCACAGTTCAGTGTGGATTAATTGGTGTTATATTTGAACTCGTGACCTTTGCTAAAATATTTTCTAAAATACTTACAAGCTAATGATAGTAAAGGATCCACGACTTGGGTTTGTTCAAAACGCAAAGCTGGACGTTGTACATCAGTATCTGTAGCCCGTTTGATGGCGGATTTAAATTTAGCGGTTGTGGGTCACGGGTTCATCTGGAATGCTAATGAGAACCGCGGTGCTGCTGTACGTAACAGCCTGATGACCGGGATAACCAGAGAGTTTCGGGCCGATATTGAGACTAAAGGCTGGTTTGACCACTTGAAACTTGAGCATTAAAGGCAATAGGTATTTCGCTATCGGCGTAGACCTTTTATTTGACTCTACACTCCTTATTTGTTTGGATTCACGGTCCGGCGGGCAAAATCGTGTCAAACCTTCCCATTCTCTCTATGCATTTACACCGGCAACTCCGGACACCTGTGGTTGCCGACTGCAAGTACAAGCGAACGACAATTTGTTAAGCGCAGAAAGGATGCGCAGTAAGTAAAATGACGTCATCCATGTAATATCAAATGCAGAGGGCATCATCAAGTTCGCAGAGGGTATCATCACGTTCTTTTACATGTCTTTTGACTTGTGTTTAACCAATGGCAGTGTACGCTGAATGAGTGAGGTGTAATAAAACAAATTAAACCACCCCATCAACCTTCAACCCTTCCTCCCCTAGGATATCATATGGTCCGCCCCTTACGTTGAAAAATGACAGCAAAAGCAACGCATCCCATGTGTCATTTTGTTATCAGACATTACGCAATTTACCAAAAATGCCAATCTCTGTACAATTGACATTGAATACAGATGTTGTACGAAGTATACTTTCCTACAAACCTTTATAATAGACCCTTCTTTGCTCAGGTTATGCATCTCAAAACGTTTTCTTTTCTAAAATATTTACCATTTATGACCAATCTTTCACATGCAGACAGAAACTTAGTTAAATTTCTTCTAAGAGTTTCTAAAAAGTCGTAAGAACATTATAAAAACTGCACACTAAAATTGCCGATTGGGTTTTCAAAAGAGATTTTCATTGAAATTTGTAAACGTCAAGCAAACGGTGTTACAGGAGTTTAAAGGTACCGGTTAATTTTTTCACAGTCACAAAAAAGACATTAGCAGACGTTAACGTTTGCTTGTCTGTTTGGAGTAGTTGTCTGTGTGAGAAAGGAATTCACTTTGGAAAAAAATGATTACTCAATAAGTAGAGCTGTACTCCCTCGATTGACATGACAGATATTCAGGGGATCCGTGCTGACGTCAAAAGTTCAAAAACAAGGTGTCAATAATTTTATATATGAAAGAGTTTTGCCTAATCACTGCCAAAGTTGTAGGAGCGGCCCAACAAATTAGTATTTGATCATTGTGGAGGAAAAACCAAGTCGATGAGAGTGTAGTGTGACCTATATTTATGTAGTTTTCGTTCTTCTCCGACTATGAAGATGTTTCCTTTTTTTCTCGATTATCTCTGTCTCCTCCTGATCGTTGCCAAGCAGCCCCTGTTTATCTTGCTCTTCCCCATTGTTCTATTGCTGTACGTTTGAGATGATTTCAATACCAAATAGACGTGGACTGTGTGGCGCCAACATGAAGGCCTGAATACCTGCATTCCTCCAGTACGCCTATGGGCCATTTGAATTTTAATAACACTTATGGATAGCATGAAACTGTGATTTGGCGTTTAAAACTGTCGTTGTACTTATTCATAGACACCTGGGAGTCTTACACTGTTGTTTTCTGCAATGTCATGGAGGTATCTGGAACAATCTCAGGCTTTACCGACTATGCAGTAAAATCCAAGAAGAAAATGAATGACAATTACAAGGATCAAACAAAAGAAACAAGATAGGAGCTTTAATCACATATATCCATGAAGATTCATCTGGAGTTGCTTTTGCACATTAACATACAGTTCAGTATATTACTCACAGGGAACATCCGTCTTCGTAACTTTTGAAAGCTTCCTAAAGAGATTTCTCTCATATATTTGCAGCACAGAACCACGGACCATCATTTCACGCAGGTTAACATACAAATACAGACTTCAACCAATCGCTTTGATAAATCTTCAACAGCTTAGAGCACCAAATTTATAAGATGAAATAACTGATTGTACCAACCAAGTATTGAGAAATTTTCAAAATTGACAATACAATTATATCGATATAATTTCTAGTTAACATAATCATGGCAGTGTTAGCAATTCTCATATCCAATAAAAGTTTTGTTCTGGTGAAGTAATTAACATTGTGTTGACGCTACTTTTTATGGTAAATTGAATCACAGGCATGATATTTCAATGGCCATTTGGACAACAATGTCAGATACTGCGAACTCGTCAGATTATGTCCCCTTGGATGCTGTTTGCGCATGTGCGAATGAAGCGTACGTATGCCGATAACGTTAAGCAGTATTTTCATACTTAATAGCGGACTGTATGGTTCTGACGGTTCCTACGCTGACAGATAAACTTGAGTATCAGACCTAAACAAGCGCGCCAAGCCATTGCAGGCGTACGGGGACTATTAACTTCCCCTTTAACATTGCAAGTACATGAGTAATATTAACGACCAAAGGTCCATGGAAGCGGCCTTCTATGAGTCGCACGAATGTTCTACGTTCTGTGGAAGACTTTGATGTACACCGACATCTCCCGTTTTCACATCTCGAAGTCATTCGTTTCTTGTCAAGGGAGAAATCCAACTCAACATTTACACCAGCTGGCATCTGTTGACTTGATTTCATAACAGATTTCAAGGGATACTCGCTTCGCAGCCTTTCTGTATATTATTTTGACTCATCAGCTCTGCTGTCGACATGTTGATGTCTCGAATAGGGAACAGAGTCTGTATGCTTCCATAGATTCCGTGCAACATGAAACTCTACCATCTGTATCGTTTTGGACATTTCATCTATCGATTGAAAACGTTCATATTATGTGCTAGTCTTATCAAGTGTGAATCCCAGCCACTCCACATACTAGGTTTGTATCCAATGTCAGGTTCATGGCCAGGCGGACAGGGCCAACTACCCGCCACTAGGATGGCTATAGAACATATAAACGAAAAGTCTGATATCCTTGAGAACTATACTTTACAACTGCTGCACAGGAATACGCAGGTAAGACAGTCAATATAAAATTTCATGATTTTAAACGTAAATTGATGGTATATCAAAGTAAAGGGTCACTCTCATACTGTCTTTCATCTCTATTGTCGATACATCATACAAAAGCTATTGTAATTATTAGACACATGCTGGTAGGAATCGTACATGAAGTATGGACATATGTGGCCCGCGTCTTGGAGTATAATGTTACTCCATCTGAGGTAGCCACAGCACATCGGTGTAACGAAGGGTGATCGATCATATCTATATTCCAGAGTTTCCTTGAGGCGGGAGATAACATTTCCTCAATCAGTATTATTAGAAAAAACTTACCATAATAACTCCTAAAATATATTTTTTATTAACACGTCAATATAAAATTTCTCAGTGGTAATTTCAACAGTAGAGCAGTTATTTTGTTTGCTCCCAAGAATTATTTCTAATTATTGGTGACTTGAATGCTTCATAAATATAATTTTAATTCGTAAAATATGTGTATTCATCCATTATATTCCACTTAGTGACTACTTTATTTTCAAAAGGAAGTAAAAAGGGTTTTTATATAACTGCACAATGAGTTAAGTTGACTTTCATCCAATATTACATAGTATCTTAAGTTTAACGCATCTTTTGTGCTTAAAATGAATGGATCCCTTACATTTATGTCTGCACACTACTTAAAATGTAGAGAATAGAATGTAGACATCAATAACATCGAAGCGATGACAGACAGTCTGATGGGCGGTAGTTCCTCTTGAGATCTTTGGTAGGCTAATTCTCAGCACCTACGGCTGCATAAATACAAGCCAACAATGTTATTCATTATGACAACAATCGCTCAAATGAATTGATTGATCAATTTTCTTCGAAATGAAAACTTCAATATTGAAAACTACCACGGCATCGGCAGCGATTATCGCATTATGTCTACGGATAAATTGTAGACGTAAATAGTTTAATATCATTGGAACAATGTATGTAAATTGATGTTTGATTCATGCTATTCGCTGTATATTCATATACTGTGCACTCTGGTATTTCAAAATTTGCAAATGTAATGACATCATCACTGTGTGCGTGCAAACACTGTTACTTTTAATTTTTTGCGTAAGCGTCATCGATGTAGATCTGATAATAATCATTATAAAATCCACAAATTCGCCGGCAAATGAGACCAATGGTTTATAAAGAAAGTGTGAATTTTTAGCTGCATGGAATCTTGACTGAACAAACAATCCCGTAATTGTTACTGAAAGATACCCATGAAAGCTCACTCTCATATTTGTACTTATTGTCTGGCCATGTGTCAGATCAACAACAACTCAACAAATTATCAGCTCTTTCAAGTGACAATAAAGTAAGTAATCCTACATAATCCAAGGTTACTGTATTTGCTGCCACGATATCCACAGATTAAGTCAGTGTGAGTATAAAATAAGAAAGCAATTAATGTATTATGAATGGGACTACGAAAGTGCCTCTAGGTATGAACTGAAATCTATTATTACCAGGGTCACATGATTAAAACATTAAAGTATATTTTGATGGTTTACACAGAAAGAACTTTCTTCAGCAAAAAGTTACACGAAACCATTTGTCTGAAATTGACCTTTGATGGGATGATTCTTATTGCCATGACAACTGTTAATCAGGTGTGAAAGCGTTACAATTTGACAAGTTTAGTCGTTACTCAGTGAAATCTCAGTGGTTTGTAATTTTGAATGTTAAATGACACAATAATTCAATTTTGTGTTGAAATAATTCAACTAGAATCCTCTGTATGAAACACGGTTGGTCACATCCACATTATCGATACAGATTTTCTGAATACATGAACATTATTTCAAAACAAAGTAGTTATCAGATGCAAGTATATTTTTAGTTTATCATACTAAAACAACAACAGCAATCGTTAAATCTGTGATACTAGCAATCTTATCAAATTCACCCTCAGAATCTGAATATTATGAAGGAAGAGTTACCACCCTCCTGCCGTAGAAAATTCCAACCATGCATCGAAATCACAACATTTATATAGAATGACACTATACTCGTACTCATTTTTAACCTGACATGAACCCGTTCAAAAAACAAAGTTGCTCTGAAATCTGTTTGACCTTCACACTTGCTGCGTTTGAGATGCTCAGATATTGACATTGTCACGGGACACTGTAGTTCCAGCAAATCTCATATAGATTTCGAGACAGAATTTTTCCAGCTTATTCCCATTTTCAGAGACGAATGAGACCCGTTTGGGTTCCGAAGACATGTAAAGCCACAATAGCTGCGAGTGTGTAATGAACCATTCTCAAAATATCCTCAGTTTGAATAAAAGACCCAGTAAAGACTGAAAAGGTGTATAACACTGTCATAATGTAAATTCAAAGGTTTCAACATCATTTTAGATTTCTTGCAGTTTTCAAAAATAATCATGTGACAGAGAAAATAAATATTACAACAACAAAATGTTGACCATCGTGTGTTGTGCATTCTGTTATGATCACGATGAATGTTTGTGTGCAGGAAACACGATTGGAACTAAATAATTTAGATGTTACATATTTATTAATGTTGGCTTAGTCAGCAAATGTAAACTCATCTACTTTCCTGTTTGCAAGTCACCTATTTTTATGATAAATTTCTAATGTCTTTACTTTCAGCTATATGGCACCTCTTGATAAATGTGAATAATTAAAAGATCCCAAATTAGTTCCAATCATGTTTCTGGAAATACTACATTTTGTGTACTTTACCGTGGGGCGCCATTTTATGAGTGCGGCACCCGTTAATTAGAGACTGACGAGGCAAGGTTTACAGCATTTACGCGGATGGAACAATCCTACAACCGATGTGAGGAAGTTTCGATGGTAGGAAAACCGGAAACTCTATTTCGTTCGAAGTTATTTTTCTCATAAGACACAAATGGAAGTTCTTTCAGGGAACGGATTTCCATATTTATTTCATTATTTGAAGTCGAGTGATATATTCTAAACCTGCAATATAAGTCTAGTGTTCCTCAAGCTGGGACCAGAGATGTCAAGCCTGGAATGAATATGGTGTTACAGATTGAAAAAAGTTTTCTGTCTGTATTTATCAGTTATTTTCCAAAGGTCAATGACACTCCTAGGATATCTTGGCATAACTCTAAAAGCCATCATGTAAACTCCGTTGCTTGGGTGACATCTCGGCAGTTGTTCATTTCACAACATAACTGAGCTTTGACACTATGAGATTGTGAATGCTGCGTCCTTCAATTACATGTCTAAATTTAAAAGATATGGTACGTAAAGATGGGTCACAAGGAGATATCACTTCATATAAATTACTCAAAATAATGACCACTATTTTCGCTTCATTTCTCTAATCTCTTTCAGTAAAGCAAAGTCAATCCATTAAATCTAGTTATCCCTAATGCTTGTTGATCTGTCCGACTGATGTAACCGATGGGGTTTGTGTGTTGACAGTGGTGATCACAGTACAATGCATGTACTGGTCAAATGTAAATCCTATATATACAAAATCAAGGAGACTCGTCAACGCCCATTCACTACGGTCTGTGATAATTAATACCAAGAGGCGCTGATATTTCATAGACATTCAAATGTTTCTTAATATCAACAACCTTTATCAATTTTTGAGGCGACATTATCGGCTATGGAACATGGCGTACTATAGGCTGAACGAGATGCTTGTCCAATACGAAACGTTTCGAGAAAAGTCACCTGTATATTAATCATGCCAAAAAAATGGCCTGATGTCATCCCTACAGATTATATAGGTCAGTTTGTACTGTAAAAATAATGGCAACACGATTGGAACTAATTTGGGATAATTGGATCTCTTAATTTTTAAGCTGAAAGTTGCAATATTACAAATTACCCATAAAAACAGGCGTATTACACAAAAAAGAACAGCAGATGAGCTTACATTTGGAGATTAATTCAACATTACTACACTATCAAATTATCCCAAAGTAGTTCCAATCGTGTTTGGAATTAAAAATCAAAATTCGACGGAAGATTTGTGAAGGATGTTAGCTACACATTATAGACGGTGGCAGGTGTTCGAGATCAAACTAACGGTCCATAGTACTGAATCCAGGATATACAATGTTGAAATCTCACTCCATACTGCATTCGACAAGTAATACTGCATGGTATAAACGGACAGTCTTAAGTCTATTACGTTTTATGCACATTTTCACTAATTACAAGTCTTTACCATTGTCTAAGCTACAAAAGCTTTCCCATAATATATCATACTGCAGAGCAATCATAAAAGCAAAATGTAATCTTCACGGCCCTGATACGGGTTTTGTGGATCGAAGTTGTACGGCTGCGGAAAGGGCCCGAGCGTGCGAGGGGCCGCACATCGTGCGGGAGAGGTTACTGGATACACGCTACTGAATACACATCACCCTGTCACTTTTATCTGCAGAAACATTTCATTGATAGTACAGATTGATTGCCATACAGCCTGTTTAACACAAATTGAAACATTCAATCGAAGGAAACTCGTCAGTTACCATGAAAGACGGACATCTGCCGCCATCTAGACCTTCTGTTACCTTTTCATAAACACTCAGTTTCGTACGTAACCTTTTAACTGACTTAGGGAGCAGTCACTTTTTATAGGAGGGTGGTGGAAATCAGGTGGTCGACTTTTACAAAACGGTTATGGAGGGGTGGTAGAGATTTACAATAGAAAATTTTAAGAACTGATCTTTTTTACAAGAGATTTGTATGGAAATGTGACATACCAAAATAGAACCGAAAATATAAACAAATGGAATAGAATCTGGTTACTTCTGGATGAAGTCTGGGAATATATAAATATAATTTTATCAGCAACAGTGCTGGTTGCAATGGTAAACAAACAACAAATTGCATAAATCCACGCTTGTAGCATAATACATGAGACAAGGATGCTGACAAAAGACAAAACCCGATTGATTAATTGAGGGAGGCATATCTTAGAGCGAATACTTTAAGGGGGTGTCAACTTTTACATTTCTTACGTTTCTTAAATTCCACTGCTTCCCCCCTCCCAGTAAATAATGAAGGCTCCCTCAACCATTTTTCCGAAAGAATAGCAACATCTGTTCAACATCAATGAGACGATAATGGAATGTTTTAAATGTATCCATCTCAAAATGCTGAACTTCCAGCTAGAAATGTAAGCTCATAAAGTGTGGAGAAAGATTATTGCATCGCCTGTCCGGTAGCATTTATATCGTTATTGTAAAAGAAGAATTGATGGTGAGATTTGCATCTCACCTATCAGTTTTCTGGCTTGAAAATACGAATTTAACCTTGCCTGTGTGACATTAAAATACGCAGTACTGTTTAAAATCTTTCTTTCATCCTGACTTGAGCTGAGGCCATGATATTCAGTTAGGGGATTTGGAAGTGAAGAACCATGTCAACCGTGGAAAGTTTCCTATATCAAATTAAAAATCTTAAAACGTCATTGCAGAAGTATAATTCGGTTCCGTAATCTCACCTTACCCCACTCCGTTTCGTCAGTCCTTTGACCAAAGTTGAAGAGACTGGATATAAACGTTTTTGTACGTTTTAAACAGTACGTGTTGCCCTATAACAAGAAAGGGTTGATAAAATATGTCTATTTCAAATCATTACTTTTAAGAGTACTTAAAACGTGGCAAATCGATTTAAGATATAACAAAGTAGTTAAATAAGTAGGAAGTGAAATTTTATTTCATCAAATTTACCCAGACATCGTAACCTTTTTGGATGTGAATTGTGTATGATTATGTATAGTAATGATTACAGTTTTGCAAACTCTGGTATGGATGGTATGATACGTTGATGTAGTGTGGTATGGACAGTATGATACGTTGATGTAGTGTGGTATGGACAGTATGATACGTTGATGTAGTGTGGTATGGACAGTATGATACGTTGATGTAGTGTGGTATGGACAGTATGATACGTTGATGTAGTGTGGTATGGACAGTATGATACGTTGATGTAGTGTGGTATGGACAGTATGATACGTTGATGTAGTGTGGTATGGACAGTATGATACGTTGATGAAGTCTGGTATGGATAGAGGGATATGTAAACGTAATCGTATACGAAGTCATATTAGTGGCCATGTCAATCATAGCTTTTGAAAAATCACGTCGAGTGGATTGAAGTCCGTGCATATTCTTTGTATCTACAGAGTGATCTGCAAAATATTGACGTGTGAGAATAAGAAAGTGAATCATTAATGATTGAATCTACACGTTACCATGGAGTCAAATAAGAAGAACGCAAATACACTTTGGAACGTACCGTTTTACTTTTCGCATTTACCTTGACAGACTTCATTGCCAAACTTAAACTTTACACTCACTCAAATGCAAACTTGAAATTTTAATCTTGGCGTCATTATAAGTTTAAACACATACTTATTTCATTTCAAATTTTCTGCATAACAAACACTTGACATTACTTCTACATAGAAAGAATCATAATTTAAAGAGCTACCTTAATCGAGCTAACTTAGGATGAAAAATAACAGATTAAAAAGAAAGCGAATTATTAAGTGAATGAATGTCAAACTTTTCTGACAAATAAAAGAGACAACGTTTTTTGTGTACGGTACGTATAGCAATGATAATTCACTTTCATATGTTGATATCTAAATAGACACAATGCACTTGAAAACGTTCTCCCGTTTGACGATGAAGCACATTCCCCAGTGGCGGCACAATGATTCAACAGAATAGCGACATCTCTTCTCTTAGCGTCAAGTAATTTCTACTCCTTGGTCAAATACAATGCAGAAAACATTCAAAAGTAATTCAAATCCAAAGTGAGAATAAGTCACTGTCGCCGAACACTGGCAATGCCCTGGTGTATGTTGGGAAAACACCATATGCAGTGCCGGCTTTGGAAACAGACGATGATTTTTTTATCTTGAAAAACAAATGGTCTTCGCTTGAAGAATCTGATGAGAGTGAAACGTGACCGAGCTTTAAAGCTGCAAGTGTTGATCATTTGCGCGCCACTTTGTTTTGTATGTCATTGCGAGTTCTTGTTCTACTCTCTAAAGCGTGTCGAAACATCCACCATTTTGTTTGTCAACACAAACTATATGTGTAAAATGCACTGTTATTGTTTACATCTGAATTCTAGTCCGGACCAGAATTCCCTTGTCGATAATAATGATACAGTCCATACTTTTGTCAGAGTTAAAAACAAAATTAGTGAAAAATCAGCAAGAGTTGAAGTTACTAGCCCTTAAAAAGCTATCCCAAATTTTGATAAACAAATAATTGTTTGCTTAGCTGTTTTCAGTCGTAACGGCAAGTTTTTGATATTCCTTTATCCTGATGACTCGTAAAAACAGGTTAAAAAGTACTTTGTTGTATCCTCAAGAAATTAAAACTGATTGATATGATGTAGAAGAATTTTCATTTCGATTTCGAAGAACCTTCAAACACCTATCAGTAGATTAGATAGTCACGAAAAATATTCTTTAAAAGTCAATCCCTTTTGTCTTCGATCATTTTCACAACTTTTTGAACTGTCTAAATCACGAATTTGAGAAAAATTTGTTATTGCATTCACGCGGGAAGTAATTGTGAGTCCTGACCAACCATACACACAAAGAGTAGGTTGTGCTTGTCGGGCTGGTGAGTATATCTAGCTGCTATATCTATTATAAAATGCAATAAAGTTAGCAGTCGGCCGATAGAATTGCGCTTTTCAAAAGAAAAATATACGGAGTATTACTTTAGGTAATTTCAAAAGCTATATAGAACCGGAAGTATCTTCTCCAATCGCTAGGAAACGTTTTTAAAGACATTAAGAGTCAAAGGAATAAACCTATAAACAATATCAGGATCATTGTTGAAATGAACACATAAAATGTTAAAGATTTCTGACTCCATATTGGTTTAGCGACGCCTTGCAACCTTTCCCCAAATAATTCAATGTTGCGTATCGATAGGCACAAGTTTTCACTCCTACACACGTTAACGTATGGCATAGCTACGCATGCAACTACTGGGAAACAAGCACTTTGGCGATATTTGCCTCTTTTGATCATGGTAGTTTGCCATAGCAACGAAACGTCGGCAAACCAAATATGAAGGAAGAAATGGAGTGAATTAGAGCATATATGCAAAACTAGGACATCTTTTCCTATGATATTTCTGTAGCATTTCTAGGAGATCGACATGTGTAATTACTTTGCTCTACGATAAAGAATCTTTAAGAATGCATTGGAGGGTAACAGACAAAAGGTCATAGAAATTCATTAATAAGGATAGACTATTGTTAGTAGTCAATTTGCACTGTACTCATTCCTTCAGTAAAGGTCAGATGTATTAGTATAGTGGAAATTACTTTTACTAATTAAGTCACAGAGGGAGGGGGTCTTTTTCAATTAACATGAGTCCGTATATATGGTGAACATATCGTACAGTTTACCATAGTAACGGCACTGTTGGTTACTTGGCACGAAGACTATGGCATAGTCTTACCAGCATCACACCAGTGTGAAGGTGATGTCTGGCGTCATATGACCACGTACTGATATGACATATTTCTGTCAATAGCAAGTTATTGTCTGTGCAAAGAAATAAAATTACAATCTGTGAGCGACGAGCTACAAACGAACTCAGGACAAGAAGAGAAGAGGCAACAATGAAATAATTTCCTGTACTTTGACAGGAATGGTTATAATTAATTGTAAGTCTCACAATTGTAAGATATGGCGTTTCCTATTAGTCTAATTGTTCAGTAGTTTTTTGTTGCTTTATAGTCATCAATTTCACATCGTCATCAAACATCAAGTATTTGTTGTTCTAAATAATATCAGTATAATGTATTTTCTGTCTGGGCAAGCTAATCTACTTGAATGTATTTCTAGTACGTGTAGGAGTTTGGTTCGTCGCCGGTATCTTTTCATGAACATTAAATGTCCTTGACTGCGTCCAAGAAAATATCAATGACGACAAAACTTTGTATCATAACGCCACATATCGCAGCTCTCCGTATACTTCATATACATTGAGATCAAGCGGTACATCCCTTAGTAATGCATAATAATGGAAAATACATTGCATCAGATGAATTTCCTTGTCAACCCGATATTGGCCACTTGAACAGAGCTGAAATATCGTTGATAGCACTTTGTGGCAGTACGAAAATTTCTGCAGTTAAGAGTCTTTTGCCGAAAGTGAGGTTCTGTGTATGAATATGTGGATTAGGCAATTTGTCAGTTCTAATAAACACTTGCGAGTAGACGTCCGCGTCTCATTCTTTAAAACTGATCCACTTCTCTATTATTTAGGTAAATATGATGAGTATTTTTTGTTCGTTGTCCATGCTGTCAATCATAAATTTTCAAATTAAACCCTGTAATGCATTAATACGCAATCAGACCTCACCTTTTGAATGTCAAGACGAAATATATTACTTTGTTGATAGTAACTATACAAACGTTTAAAGAGATAATTAATAGTCGCGCCAGCGGCTTACTGACTACGCATGCGCAGATTCATAATATACTATGTGAGTAACCGGAAGTGTACCCTACTTTCATGGGCGCCGCCATGTTTTTTTGAGTGCTCGTAAATAAACAAATATAAAATGTGCAAATTATTATATTTATTTATTTATTTATTAGCCGTGTTCACAATAATGACATTGGCTCAGAAAGAAAGAGAAGGGGAAGAAAATGTATAACACTGAAAAGTTTTCAGATTCACTTCATTCACATTAGCTCAAAAGTAATTAAACTTTCTGACTGAAAATCTGTAACAATTCATTCATGTATTTTGCAACAACATGAACAATGCAACTGTCAGTACATGACAAAAAGTACTTAAAAAGAGAATCATTGTCAAAGCATTTTAGCTGGCTCTGAATGTTAAAATCATTTCTAAGTAAATTGTTCGTACAGTGTGTGCTGGTTTACTTGGACATAATAAAATACAATGGATTTCATCACCAACACCAGAATGACAAAGGGTACAAAGTCTAAGATGTCTTGGAATGTTTTTAAAACGACCAATTTCTATTGCAAAAGTATGATCAGAATTCTTGCCTTTGTCAAAGCAATTCATGCCATTTGTAAAATATATCTCTTTTATTAGCCAGTAAGTATTATTATCCACCTTGTCGCTGATACAAAATATCGTTAATATAACACATAACAAGTCATTGTTGATGACACAGTCCCCACTTGTTAATGGGTACTTTGATTACAGGTCCTCAGAGAGGATAGAGGCCTCTTCATTAGGTCTGTGATAAAAATACTTTTGAATAAATTTGCTTGATACATGTCTGAGCTGTAGTTCAGGACATGAAAGAATCGTAATAAAATGGCCACATGGCGGCCTTATTGGATCCTATCACAGAACAAATCTATGTGCATATGTATGACAGACATCCAGCTCTATGGGTTTACTCAGAATTAGATATATGCATAATTAATGAGGTACAGTATGAAGCATCATAAGGTCTCCCATCATACCATATATGAAGGGTGTACACTTGTGGTTACTGAGTTATGGACAAATATGTATATTTGAGGTCAAAGGTCATCGAGGTCATGTGACATTTGTCACAATAATTTATTGCTAAGTTATCCCTATATACCAAAAATCAGACCTCTAGCTCTATTGGCTCGCTCAAAATTAGATATGCGCATAATTGATGAGGTACAATATGTGGCGTCATAAGCTGTCCCATCATACCATATATGAAGGGTGTAGCACTTGTGGTTACTGAGTTATGGACAAATATGTATATTTGAGGTCAAAGGTCACCAAGGTCACGTGACATTTTGTCAAAAAAATTGTAGTGCTAAGTTATCCCTACTACAAAAATCAGACCTCTAGCTCTATTGGCTCGCTCAAAATTAGATATGCGCATAATTAATGATGTACAATATGTGGCATCATAAAGTGTCCCATCATACCATACATGAAGGGTGTAGCACTTGTGGTTACTGAGTTATGGACAAATATGTATATTTGAGGTCAAAGGTCACCGAGGTCACGTGACATTTTGTCAAAAAAAATTGTAGTGCTAAGTTATCCCTACATACCAAAAATCAGACCTCTAGCTCTATTGGCTTGCTCAAAATTAGATATGCGCATAATTAATGAGGTACAATATGTGGCGTCATAAGCTGTGCCATCATACCATATATGAAGGGTGTACCACTTGTGGTTACTGAGTTATGGACAAATATGTATATTTGAGGTCAAAGGTCACCGAGGTCACGTGACATTTTGTCAAAATATCTGAGATATCTGCGTGAAAGGATGGACTCACGGATGGACTCATGGACGGACATGACCCAATCTATTAGCCCCCTGGACTTCATCCGTTGGGACTGAAAACTGTGTCACTGCATCCTTTTTGCAATATGAATACGATGAGAAACTAAATTTTTATTTTTCTCGGCCTTATACATCGAGTCTATGGACTGCCTTATACATGGGAGTCTATGGACTGCCTTATACATGGGAGTCTATGGACTGCCTTATACATGGGAGTCTATGGACTGCCTTATACATGGGAGTCTATGGACTGCCTTATACATGGGAGTCTATGGACCTGCCTTATACATGGGAGTCTATGGAGGTGAAAACTAAAAAGTCCTCTAACACGGCCAAATTTGATCGCATTGTGAAACAAATCGACGTGCATCTGTATGGGGTATAGGGTACTATCCTTGTGCAAAGTTTGAAAGAAATTGACCTGGGCATCTCTGAGATATCTGCGTGAACGGACGGACGCACACACGCACGCACGCACGCACGCACGACGCACGCACGGACATGACCAAACCTATAAGTCCCCCGGACGGTGTCCGTGGGGACTAAAAACATAGGCGTAGGAACCCGGGGGGGGCGGGGGGCGGCCGCCCCCCCCCCAATGCTGAAGTTGGGGGTGGGGGCAAAGGTATACTTTTGCCCCCCCCCCCCCCCAACTTTTACAAATACACATTGACTACATATGGCTAGCTGTCCCAACTATTGCTGAGTGCTATGTAGGGAGTTAAACAAACAACTGGAGTTAAGGCGCTGTAAAATAAAGTCTTTGTTTGCCGTCCGCGTGCGGATAGGTTTTTGGACGAAATCTGAAAAACAAACACAGATCGTATGATCGAAAAACGGCGGAATGTGCCCTTCCTTTATTCGTGATGTCGCAGTAATTTACTTTAATGTCGCAAAAATGCAAATGTCGTACGATCTTTTCAATACAAATCACATTACCTATCGTAAAGGGGTACATCAACCACTGTACGTAATGTGTACATGTGCACCTCCTGTTGTAACGGCCTGCAGTGTACCGTAAGTGAAGATCAATCGACCGTTTCACAAGTTGATTTCTCACTCAAAGTTTTCAAATCGGCGGAAGTGCGTGAAATCTTTTTGGTCTCCATACAAGACGGATCGAAAACAATTCTTTACTGGTTTAGCTTCGAATAAGAAACGGAACTGCATTTCCATCAGCTTTTCCACGATCCGCGATTGATCACGATGTTGGATCTGCACCGTGGCAAGCAGGTACCGCCGGTGAAATGTTCGTTGTTGAATGCTCCAAATAGTTCATACGCGGTGGAAGTTGCCCTTACTTTACTTTACTTTATTTTTTCTGCTAAAAACGATTTGGACATTTTATAAGTCCGGATGAGAATTCAGTTTTCAAAAATAGCAATGGCCATTCGGCATTGCTGTCTTGACTAGCAGAATATTTAGCATTTTAGTATGCAATAGCGTCAGTTTTCTGTCATTAATATGCAAAAATAACTATTAGTCCGCATTTGCGGCAAGAACGATGATATCAAAACCTGCTAGTGTTACAATGAATACAAAAACTCACACTAATTCCTATGAATTTATGGCTCAGACTACAACTGAGCTGCAACAACGACCGCGCATGCAAAAATTTGTCCGAATTTCAGGCAGCGGTGTCTGAAGTCGCGCGTGCAGCTATATTTAGTAACAAACCTGACATCACGATCAGCGCTATTGGAATTCGGCTAAAAAAATAGTTGATACACAAAATTCAGAATAAATAGCCTTTAAAGTTACAGCTAATGGAGTATTTAACTCAACAGAAACAGTGATCAGGACTAGTATTTATTTGACACTTAGGGGCAACATCAAAAGTTCAATATAATAAATCTAACTTAATTGCTTAAGTTTGGCCTCAGACCCCCACCCCCCCCCCTTCTAACTTAACTGACCTAAAATTGAAAAACATTGCGGACTCATACCCTGTACTAATTCTTTCAAACGACGTACCAATGTACCATTGAATTAAATAAAAATTGAAAACCATTATAAAGTAACAAAAATACGGGTGACTAGATCGGTTTTAGCGTACAAAAAACAGCCTTGAAATCGTAAAATTTAATAAAGACGTTAAATCTTTTTTGACTGCACAGAAATTAATTTGGCCAAAAACCCCCCCACCCCCAAACTTAAGCAATTAAGTTTTTTTTCAAACATCGATCTTTTGACGTTGCCCCTTAAAAAGGAGGATTGGTACTCAAGGCTGTAATGATTTGTTCAGCTACCCACTCTTCTTACTGCAAAAATTGTAATTGTATGGAAGAGATAGTAGTTTCACCTTTTACCAAGATGTTTAGCATTTGTTTTCTGAGTGACAACTACATACTTTGTTATACTCAGTAACTTTTTGCAATTTTATATTTGGAATTTTCAGGTTTTGCAAGAACACCTTTTTGTTCTAAGCTTACCCCAACATGTTGAAATACATAGTGTACAGTTGTCAAAACAACTGTTACTACTCGTTTTTCTCCTATTATCTCATTACCTCATCTTGGCCTGCTTTTACTCATGGACTCGTCTTAGCTTGCTGAGAGGTGCTGGTAATCTTCGATTGACTACACGAGATGTTCAGAGTTCGTTGGTACTACATAGACTTTATTTCTCGGTAGACAAGCTTGATAGCTGCCATCGCCCAAGATACGCTTCTCCAATTGTCTGTCCTCCTGCCCTGTCTGTTGTATTTTCTCTCTTGTCCTTTGTATCCCCTTTCCCGTATTATTTTAGAACGGGATTTTAAACGTTATGTTTAAGGCTTGGTTTGGATCATATGATAGATATGAATTAAAGATGGAAATATACGTCCAATCGTAAACATCAATACAGATCTCGATCTTAAATGTACATGTCATAATTAATATACAAATGTCACTTAGACACGTTGCAAAATTGAAGCCATCGCGTAAATGGTGAAGTTCTTATGTTCCTTCATTAGGTGTTGATTCAAATATATTTTGTTTCCTTCAAAACTTCGTAAACATCGTCGTAATACGTAATTTGCATCTTTTACATTTGTCGCAAATATGCTTTGTATTCATAATTGAGATATTGTTATTTTAATAGTTTTACTCTTGCCAATGACTACCTAGTGCATAAACCTCCGTCAGAGACAAACTATAGATCTGCGTAACACAACCAGTTGATTACTATCACACTGTACATGTGGTACATTAGGGCCTATGTACTGGTATAGTGTTTATTGCCATTGTTTATTATGGAATTTTTGTTCAGACTCACAGTCACCTAACTCTAAGTATGTTTGTTGTAGGCCTACTTATACAAGTATAACCTTTGTTTTCAAGCACTGCTTTCAACGTGCTTAATGAAGAGCATAAGAAACACTGCATTGTAAATGTAACAGATGATTTTCATACTTGTGACCCATAAACCGATGGGAAAGTTAAAGTTTATGCGATTGATCTATGTTGTGTGTTTGATTTTTTTGCTGGCTGGCTTGTAGGTTTTTCAAAAATCCAAGGACAGCAAACAAAGAATTTTCTTTACACGGCCTAATGCATAAAAACACAAATATTGAGACATTGCCGTATGTGAAAGTAGTGGTGCTTTCATTACATTTTTTACTATTTAGATTGATGTTGGCCTGTTTTAATTATTTAAATTTATTCATATATGCAAATTTTAGATCGTAATTCATTCATCACCAGAATATAGGTTACCTTTGCCCCCCCAACCGTGAAGTGCTTCCTATGCCCCTGAGTTGTCATATAATGTAACAATTAATTATAGCAAACGCAGCGAGAGCATTAAGACTAACGCGTGTACACGAAAATTAGAATGAAATATACCTACGAGTTGAAAAGAGAGACTTCCATGGAGGCGATTTTGAATACTTTTACACGGATTGCGTGAAATTAAAGATATCATCTACCACAAATCCTACTCGACAATGTGTATTTCCGACAAAAGAATCTCTCTATTCCAAAGAAAGTGTGAAATTTGGTTCAAAATGACTATTTTCGATCACTTTTGAAAGCCTGGTTCGGTCATCACTAGGCGCCGCCATTTTGAAACAAGCCAACTCTCGCGAGAACGAACGGTCAACTCACGCGATAATTAAAAATCGTGTGCTTGGGAGCTACCGACGGGAATATCAAGTACGTGTTTTACATTAGACTGCCTCTGTTCCCACCCCTGTTACAATAAACTGATCGGAATCATGTAATTTACCAGTTTTAAATAATTTTCGTTAGTGAACTTGGCATTTCCGAGTTAAATTGCTATAATAATCTATAAATGTTATTCTAGAAAACAATTGACAGCAATTCAACGTCAATGGCCAAAATATGCATCGTGCAACAAACACAGAAATTAGCATGCTATTGCTTGAAAACATCAATGACGATATGCCCTACGCTGCGCTCGCTCTCAGGTCAGACCTGTTACATATTATTTTATCATGAATCAATACAAATAACATTGCCAATCTTAACCCCTGGCGCGACACCAAGGGCTAAGCCCTATAGGCCTATAATATTATGAATTTACTCTTAAGGTAGTATGCACCTCAAAAGTGAAAGACTTAAACTTTTGCTCTAACTTTCCTCAAGGAATCTTCCAATCATTCTCTTTCAAAATCAAGAATAAAAATAGGGGGTCATTTTGCAAATTTTGGTACTAGAGAAAGAAATTACCCAAGATTTACCGATATTTGAAATTCAAAATGGCGGCCATCCCTGTGTTAACTCTATGGAGAAAAATATAAATTTCCGAATTTCGAAAAACTAAGCCGGTGAAATGTTTTCTTTCACAAAGAGCTTTAAAATGAACCCCCACATGTGGTATATCAGAAGAGAATTGTAAAAGTTTGAGAGTCCGAATGTCTGTCCCCGAGGTGCGTTCTACCTTAAATTGCGTTTTTCATTACATGTTCAATTGATAACAATTGGAGAGTTCACTGCAGAAAGATTACATAAACCTCACAGTGTTCAGAAGAAAAGACAACATTTTATACTCACTTATAGTAAAAAACGCGCCACTGAACATAGCAGTACTATTCAGCCTGGACTGTGCGTGAGGCATTTATCACAATAATATTCTGTGCACCCCACTGATTACTTAATTGAGAGCAGGAGAATCCTACAGTCACAAACAGATCAATCCGCGATCACGAACCAATCAATCCTACTGTAGTCTGTAACGATTCTATAGTATTTCAGGTCTTTCGAAGACTTGCAGTGCTTGACAGTATCAAAGTTGACTATGAGTGATTTATTTTCTTCATGTCAAATATAACTCGGCAGATATCACATCTTATTTTAAAGGACACATCGGAGTTTCACATTTAAAAGCTGAAGCTTAGTCTATGCTGTGACCGCAATTCAGGATGCTTTTAGTCACTCCGTTATGTCTACGATGAAAAAAAATATTAACAAAGAATTGTCGACAAATTTCAAACTCGCTTTGTCTTCAGTACAAGTTCTAGTCCCTTATGAAAGACAAGGAAACACGTTCGTGTGACGCATTAAAATAGCCATCGAAAATGCTACAGGAAAATATATCTCTGCTGGCTTCAATCGAAGATAAAATGAAACTTTTTTATACTTGTGTGGCTCTTCTGTAAAGTTAAACCTATTACCATCGTGTGTAGATCTATACCCCTCACGTATAACTTCTTAGTGTCACTCAATCTGACAAAATGGTGTACAACATTTGCTACGATCGTTCGTTGGCATCATTAAGACTAAGACAGGCATATTTTACGAACACTTCAGAAGGCAGGGGCACACAGATCGAACTAAATATAGACAAATTTGTGTGTATTTGTTTTATGGTGACATCTCTGCGATGATTCATCGTCAGAACGGCCGGTGTTCAAATCAAAATCAAACTGTAAATTCCTTTACTCTTCAGCCAATAAACGTTTATTGTGAAGATTTACATGTTTGTTAAGATTTTTTCAGACGAATTTACGACAAAATTAACAAGTTACAGTAGAATGGTTGTACAGGATGTCATGATTTATAAGTTATACGGTCTAAAAGTGAAAATAGCAACATCAAAACTAACTACACGCTCCATCACATTTTATTTTATCCTATATTCTGTTTTTCTTAAGAATCCAGTGTAAATTATTGGGAAAAGCGAAGCATTTTCGGCAATGATTTGTGTGGATAACGAGTTATCTGTATACCTAATTGGTTCCTTTTACATCAAACTCCTAGACTTTATTTTCACCAACAATGCCTTCAAACATCAAACTCTTACAGTCTGCGTTGTCAAGTTTGAGAACTTCCACGCATCATTTATGAATATTTCTTTCCAAAAGAATCTCAGAATAAAATCCAGTTCGCTAAAGTTCAAAGTTCTATCTCGGTGCATAAGTTTTTTTTTTCTGTCAATTGCTATTGTACCTTTTGGAATAGACAGTCTGCCATCAACAAGCTGTGGAACACTCCATAATCATGCAAAAGATTCCATTCTTGCGGCAACTCCGAAAACTGTCATTTCTAATGACAAACTTTATTGATTGATGAACACCGTAATGCTTGGATTAAATATCATTGTACACCGTTGATACCGATGAACTTGGTAACGAATGCAGAAAATTTCACGTTTCAGACGTATGAAGTGTATATTTTGGACAATGCATGAGTATGAGGCCAACTGTTGATGTAATTCATGTTCAAGTTACACCGTGTTTTTGCTAATGCTAGGAATATTTACGGTAAAGTCCTGATAAAATGTTTATGCTGTCCTTCGCTGAACTATCCCTCCGACTTTAAGATAAAATGTTTATGCTGTCCTTCGCTGAAACTATCCCTCCGACTTTAAGATTAAATGTTTATGCTGTCCTTCGCTGAAACTATCTCTCCCACTTTAAGAATAAGTGACGTGTCAATGGCATATCACCGCTCATGAATTGCGATATAATAATTTTGTTTAATCCAGATTCTAGTCTGACAAATTCATATGAGCGTAAATCTCCAGAATGATGCATTAATGAGATTTTTATTTCGTCGGAAGGTGACATCCAATTAAAATTAAGGCACTCCTTTGTAACAGAACATGGAATTCGATAAGACATTGAATTTCGTTTATTAGAGTAAAATCATTCATACTGACATATATTGTCTAAAAGGTCAAAGGGCAATTTACAATTATTTGCTCGTGTCATGTCAGATTACTGAATATATTGCAACATCTGCATGGTCAAAAGGCCATGCTTGATTTGATATCGCATTGTATGAGCGTTAATTGTAAAGGTTTGATCAAATTGGGACTCAGTGTTTACTATATTTATTATTGTTTTTGATACCATTACTCAAATCACTTTCGTTTGATAACTTGCATCATCGTAAAGTAGTTATATTACTCCTTAGTCTAGCTTCTACTTTCAACATCTTGTGTGTCGCTTGGTTATTTCCGATCTTTTTTCATTCAACTGTCTCGGAAATTTTTGTTTTAGACATGGAAATCTTTAATAATTCAGACCCTTCCCTAAAACACAAGCTGATTTATTGAGAGAGAAGTAGAATTTATCTCGATGACTTTTGTCGAAGTAAATGCTTGAAAGGATAGATAATCAAGAGTCAAGTGTGTTTAGGTCCATTTAAAATCGGAGTATGTTTTCTTAAGGTACAGACATTCATGAAATTTCGTGAAAAATTCTTTGTGATCTCATAACAATAATGACGATAACAATGAATGTAAACAGTCGTTGTGTTTTCAGTTAACAACATGTCACATGGCTGGATTCGATAGTTTATCCAGACATGAAATAATGCCTGGATGCAAGGTACATCTTGACAGCCATGTACATTGCAGCGATTTTGATAACAACCCTGTTCCTATTATTCACCGCATAAATCCGTGATTGCAACATGCCTGCTTCTCTGTACTGCAATATACAATAAGATAATTCTGAGATGAACGACTCTCAAGGAGCTTCATCAGTGTTCTGTCCAAATGTTTCGTCTTGGCTGTTTACGACGTCTTTATATACATTGGACTTTCTATGACAATTGTTTTAGTTTTGTTATGTTTTTCTTAGGGAACCCGTAAGTTTGTAGACACTGTTGCTGTATCGTGTCCATTCAAATGACAATTTCACATAGCTTCTCTGCCTTCTTTCATCATATTCTGTATTACCTCACTTGATCAAATATTGCAATCAATTATTCAGATTTATTGGGATTCTAGAATTAAGGTTCTAGTTGTTGTTTTCAGTGGTTCATGCACGGAATTAATCAAGTTATGAATAATAATTGACTAAGATCATGAGTCAGTCCTACCGCATCGCCTTTAGGCATCATTAACAACATACATGTTCTGTCACCCAGATGTTTCAATGAATGTTAAATTACATATTTTATCCAGAGGTGAATATTGCATACACCTTTTTTCATTGTAGCTGTGCACCAAAGTCAAACGTCGTTCAAATGTGAATAATTTCAGGAATCCAAAACCTCAGATTTGAGATTAGTCAAGGGATTTTTGATAAAGTCGACGATTTAAATTCATCGTACGCGATTTTGTCAGACACTATTCTTCTGTTTAACTACTTGACCGGACAACAACACATGCATTAAAATGATGAATGTTACACAGTTGTCGTGATATTATCAATCAAGATGTGTCACTGACATACAACTATATCTCCACACTGTACCAGGTACCAGACAATCGCCTGGGGGTATCTTTTTAGAGAATTCAGATATCTGACTGCTTCTCAACTCGCTATGAGTCATTATTCTCTCTCTGTCAACTTCTCACAAAATTACGGTAGTTTACTGGGTATGAAGTAACTTCATTTTATCAGCAGAAATTTGTAAATATTTTCAATTGTACTGATACTTGTACATGGGTTTCAGCATGTCGCTGTCATAATTGTCGTCCAATTTAATTATTTCCGGTCTTTTCACTGTTCCACAGCTGCCGACTTTGTTTTTTACTGTATGTTAAATTGTTTTTTATTGTGCATTTTGTTATGTGCCTTGTTGTTTTTATTTTTCAATTTTTAATGTGTGGTGGGGCAGTTATAGAGGTGCTCGTCACCTGTTTGTCTCAACCTTTCACTGGTGAGCTAGTTGTTTGTCATTGTGTCTTCTTTGTCTTTGTATGCCAGTGATGAAGTTTAATAAATAAAAAAATAAAAATAAAATGAAGTAATGGCAAATATTGAGTTTAAGCTTGACAAATGTGCCTGTGAAATTGGCATGTTATTGATCATACTTGGTTGACCCATGTTGTCACCATGCTGTGTAGTCTACTATCGAATACAATATGAACATTTGCTTGATCATCAGCGCCGGTAATATTACGACTCTGATTGTAAGATTTCAAAAGATCCCGACCACTCATTGCGTAATGCCTCTATCAAAGCGAATATGTAAAAAGCACGCTGTGAATACAATTTAAGTATAGCAAGTATGAGCTGGTTCATCGATATAATCCATTTTCACAGTCCTGTAGCCACTTAACTATTCATGTTTGTCTCAAAGCAATGGCTTGACGCTCGTGTTAAATTCTCTTTGATATTTCGACGTTGATAAATGACTTGGAAACAAGAACTTGCGCGAAAAGGTTATTACAAGGAATTTAGCGTGTTGTAGAGTTAAGATGGGTATATAATTATTTTGGCTGTAGTGACAGAAATTCTAATAACTTAAAATATTTTTTAAGTTCTACTTAGTAGAGTCTACAAATGGAAGTCTTGCAGGAAATCAGTGACTTGATGTCCAGATTAAGCTATAGTTGATGACTGACTTGCATGGATCAGGTCAAATTTGAAGTCTGATCGTAATGGATGTGCCTTAAATAATATTTGACAGTAACCGCCCCTCTGAAGTTATCGATTTTGATAATCTATGCACTGTACTTTCAAAATACGTGAAATTATGTAAGTATCCCTCCACAGGACAAAGAGAAATGATGCTCATCAAATTTAAAGAATGCAGTGAAGATATTTTCGTTAAAAATTGAACTATGGGAAGGCGTTTTGCTACCGTCGATGAAGATGGTGAAAATAATGTACTTTGTCTTTTGCTTTTTCCTGTTTTACATGTAAGACGTGAGTGGAACAGTCTGTTGCTCTGTCTGTCATTTCTTCAATAAATGCACTATAGATCTGAATCAGTGTAGATGTGATTGCTTGTTTGTCAAGATAGGTTTTTTGAGTTTACTGAGAACGGCCTGCTTTACTCTCCGTTGTATGAACGCTTGAATTCGTGCAAAATTGCCTATGAACCTTTATTGATAATGAAATGTGAGTCAGCTTGAAATGGAACGAAGTTGTCATCGTGAATCAAGTGCTCTTCTCTAAATAGAATTAAACAAATAGAAGAGTATCTTAACCACTTCAAACTAAGGAACAATTACACTTTTATTTCTGGGAATACTTAAAATGTCATGCACTGCACAATGTGTCACGACAAGTTTCTGAGATAAGGCACGTCTTCAGCGTAATTTAAGAATACTTCGAGTTGAGAGTGCCGTCTTACATGGCATGAATCCGTCATGAAGCATACTTTCAAAAATTTAATTTAAGGATATGTAGAAATTGCAAGCTGGAGACCCTATCATAACATCGCAGTATAATATTTTTCTTTTTTTCTTTTGAAGTGTAATGGCGGAAGAGGAACTGACGTCATGTACAGAGAACTTTACGACACGTCAACGACAAAGATTATGGTTCTCGGAGCAGGCTGTTCCATTGTGACCGAACCCACTGCGCAGGCCTCACACCTTTGGAACTTGTTACAAGTAAGTGAGATATCTTTTTGTAGCGGCCGTTATTCTTTTTACTTCAGTCAAATTTTAAACTTTTTATCGAACACTTTTATTATATATTGTTCATGTTGAATATATTGATGTGCTCTGTTACCTCAGTAGGGGTCCTAGGGCGAAAAAATTATGATTATCTCTAGTATTATAATAATAATTATTATTAATAGCATTAGTATTAGTATTTAGTATTTCTCGTCTCCATTACGTCAATGTATGTGTGGTACATGAGGCTAGAGAATCCTTTCGTATAGGATAACCTTTGCGTGACAAGGATTTCTCATAGGATAATATCAGCATTACAGCTAATCTCCTAGTTAGCCTCAGAAACTCTTCAGTCTGACACAATCACCATTCTTCTCCCCGATGAGGCGTTTTAGCCGGATTACGTCTTTCTGGGCTAGGTAGAACGAATGGATCTGATGTCTTTAGGTTAGCGCAAAATTTGACATAGAGTTTTACTGAAAACACTCAGTGACCATTGTCGGCACTAGCTGGTGTCAAACACTCAGGGACCATTATCGGCACTAGCTAGTGTCAAACACTCAGGGACCAGGTGTCGGCACTAGCTGGTGTCAAAATTTAGCTGTGGCTTAGTGAATCGCCGTCTATTTAATTTTCATGCTGATTGAAGACAAAACCGTTTGACTCTTTTATGTATGTTTCTTGTCTTCTCCAGTAAATATGTCATGAACAAGAAAACAAACTGAGACAGCGCGTGTGTAAAGAAGGATAAAGTAACAAGTTTTACTGATTAATAGCTTAAACTATGAGGTGTTTTTCACTGACACAAGTGGGCTTAACGTTAATACAAATGTCAGACAATGCATGGCTGTAGCATCGACTTTTGAATTTGTTGTACTGAGTAGGTAAAGGATCGTATCAGATTACATGCACTTATTCAATCATCTATGAGTACCGTGATGGTAGAAATAAAAGTTCATTTCCCGTTGCCACGAACAGATGACAGTCTCTCACTAATGTTGTTTGTCGCTCGATGAGAATAAATGTATTCCCCTATATAAGAAAGTTTAACGAAAAAAGCGCCATGGCAAATAATCTAACATGCTATTTACCTTTTGTAACTGTTCAAGTATCACTAGGTCATCATATCACATGACAAACCCACAGTGGTCATGTGTTACATATTATCAAGTCTTTCACTAAGATTCACCATGACAACGGTGTATCTAGATTATGTCAGCACCATGGACGAACTGGACGAATTATACTTCGCAAATGACTTGAAATGTATCTACATAATTCATGTCACGATTATTTACATAGCACATGGTATTCAATAACGCGACATAATGAAATACTTACATGTTGCCAAATTATCTGTTGTATGAGTTTTATAGCCGTGATTCAAAATTTGTAATTATCCAGAAGTTAACCCAAACAAGAAAGTGATTACAATTATAAAGTTGTAAAGATTGTAATGCGCTAAATATAGAAAAGGTGTATTTTACATGCTGTCATGTTCGACAATGTTAACACCTAAGCTTCGTAATAAAAGCACGTTAAAAGAAGACGATGTTTTACATAAGTATTTAATTACTTAAATTGATGTATGGGTGGAACATTCCACGTTTTCTCCAGAAATGTTCACAAAAATATGACACTTAGTAGAGTCTACAAATGGGAAGTCTCACAGGAAATCAGTGACTTGACCATTAATTCATTTTCGCTAAGGTTTCATTGATCGTGTCTAAAACCGGGGTATAATATATGCATGGTCACCCATTTATTCAGTATCTTTCAACATGTCAAACAATATAAGGAGTATCTCGTATCAAACAAAATTCATGAAAAATGGCCAACTTTGTCCCTTTAATGTCAAACGTCGGAACGAAACGTTTACTTTGAAGTTGAGGCACAAATCAAAAAGCAATTATTTTTGTATCAGCAATATTTTTATCACTGGTAGCCAAGAACACCTTTTAACAACCAGATATGAACTGAATATGCTCACGTGTTTTACAACAGGTCCATTAACAGTAGTACCCTTCACAGGACAATAAGATATATGTTATCACTATATGTAGCAGATTTTTCAACTTCGCACAGTACTCTCAGAGTTTAATCACTAATTACAAAACTTTATTTAATATGCAAATGAGCTGTTAATTAACTTGACACTGCTCCATGCTTCATAGGACAACTAGATATCCATCAGTTCAACATTTGTAGCACGTTTTATTTAATTTAGTGCTGTAATTTTAGAGTAATGTCACTAATTACAAAGTTCATTAAATATGCAAATAAACCCTAAATTAACTTGACACTGTTCAATGATTCATAGCACAATTAAATATTTATCAAATCAATTTCTGTAGCACGTTTCACAAAATTTGGTGCCGTAATTTCAGAGTTATATACCGAAATACAAAGTTTATTAAATATGCAAATGAACCCTTCATTAACTTTACACTACTAAATGCTTTACAACACAGTTAGATATCTGTCAGATCAGTATATGCAGCAGTTTTCATGACGTTTGATGCCGTTATTTCGGAGTTATATGACTAATTATAAAACTTCATGAAATATGCAAATGAGCTAATTATTAACTTGACACTGCTCAATGCTTCTCAGTACAATTGGATATTTATCAGATCAACATCTGTAGCAAGTTTTATCAAATTTAACGCTGTAATTTTAGAGTAATATCACTAATTACAAAGTTCATTAAATATGCAAATGAACCCTTAATTAATTTCACACTACTAAATGCTTTACACTACAGTTAGATATCAGTCAGATCCGTATCTGCAGCAGATTTTATCACATTTGGTGAAGTTATATCGGAGTTATATCACTAATTACAAAACTTCATAAAATATGCAAATGAGCTATTTTTTAACTTGACACTGCCAAATGCTTCTAAGTATAATTAGATATATATCAGATCAATATTTGTTGCAAGTATCATCAAGTTTCGTGCAGGGATTTCAGAGTTATCTCACTAATAACAAAAGTTCATTAAATATGCAAATAAGAAGATAATTGACATGACACTCACAGTATCATCATAATTTTCTGAGATTGTCATCTGTTAAAAGTTTCATGAAATTTGGTGCAGTATTTCTAGATATATGTGTACACTGTCATTACCGTCTCCATAGGGAAGCCATTGTACGGAAAAAAACAATACTGCATAACTTCATTAATATGCAAGCCACACTATCCAAAATCTAATCAATTCTTGCAAGTAGCATATGGTACCTGTGTACCAAATCTGACTTGAATCCGTTTAGGCGTTTTTTAGTTATCGTGTAAACAGACAGACAGACAGACAGACAGACAGACACACACACACTAACATACACACCACACACACACAAACACACGGACAGACAGACAGACATCGCTATTACATTAGCTCACGTGTTTACACACGTGAGCTAATAACGAACATATCATTTGAATGCCTAGATACCAAACATACTTCTTACTTTTTTTTTTGCATGTTGAGATCTAGCGTGTTGAGATCAAAAATTCAATTGACTGGAATACTTCTTACTTGATACGAGTAAGATACTATTTCATGTGATGCCTTTATGTAACAGCTGTCACTCAGCACTAACGCGTGATATTTTGTTGAAAGCGGTCACAAATTTATTTACGATAGGCGAAGATAGCATTCATGATGCGTGATAATGAGCCTTCATCTTTTGAAAACGACGTGACCTACTTGAAAATTACAGCTTTGCTTTTTTTCTTTAAAAAGGATTATTGATATTAAAGAGGCACTCCCACTTTGTAACATTTTTAAAACACAATTTTTTAATGCCAACGGTCGATATTTGACTTGGCGACTGCGCGCAGATCGTGAGATATCGATAAAAACATGTCATTTCCCGAGCGTATTTTTCACATCCCGAAGTTTTACGATCATTCTAATTTTGACTCGAAATCCCCCGAAGGTTTGTTGTTGTGCTGATTGACGATATTCTAGGGAGTCTACAATAAGTTCGAACGACGCAATTAATTTACTTCCCACTGCAAAGACTTTATATACAGCATTATGTCTTTACCTCAGGTAAGTTTTTAAAAACTTCTCCTTAGTTTTTGTCGTTTTCATTATTCTAAATCGGTTGTATTATATTTTTAACCAATACCACATAAAACATCAGTTTTTACATGTCAAATATTAGCCGCCTCCGATGACTACATTTTGTCGTCTGCCACACAGTACGCCGCGCGCGTGGTATGCGCGCGTGGCATGCGTCTATGCATATCACGCGGCGGCCGCTATGTATCAACCGCACGGAACTGTGCTAGTCACCTTTGCCAATTCTTGTGGAATCAGCAAAAATTATTTTTCGTTTATACGCCTAGTCAGTAAGACTCAGCTTTCTCCCACAGGCCATGACCGATCACCGACGCCGGTGGTACTGTGGCGTACAGCAGCGTCAGCGTAGACTCGTACTCCATAGCTTAGTTGACAATGTTACCAGTGCCGAACGTACGATGTTCGGAAGCCACCGGAATTCAAACTTTTACTTTTTTGAAGACATGTTTTTATCGATATCTCGCGATCCGCGCGCAGTCGCCTCGTCAAATATCGACATTGGCATTAAAAAATATGCTTTAAAAATGTTACCAAGTGTGAGTGCCACTTTAAGTCTGACGTATGGTTAAGAACTGTGAACGAAATGTAAGTGTTCAACAGACTATTGGTTTTAACTACAAAAACATTAGGGAAAGTCATACTGTGAGATCGTTCTTTTAAAATATATTTATCAGCCGAAGCCAACGAAGCTATTAGCTGAAAAAGTACGCACGAAGCTGACAACACTGAAAAACTGCGCACACGCGAATTTTAAAATAATCAAGAGGCGGGGAGAAAAAACCAATTTTATTGTGAGTCAGGGAGATACATTCTTGCAGTAGGTTCCGAAAAATGGATAGAGGGGAGGGGGAATAATTTGGTTGTTAGAGCTTCAGGGAAGATTAAGTGGACAGGTATAATTGGTTGGGCGAGGGTAGTGGGAGGTGAATAGGAAGCGGGCAGAACATGGGGACTGAATTGACCAGTTGGCTACACCTGATTTATGATTATTTTTGTTTCGGTGCATTTTCATTTGGTTTCCCTCTACCGAGATGTCAGCCTATACATGAACATAAGCCGCCATATTGGTATCTTGCAATTGTGTCAGTTCTAAGTTTTATTGTCAGATTGAGGAGTTGGGTCACTTCTTAATAACATAATAGACATTGAGAGTCTGATTTCAAGTATCAAATATGCTAATTTATCAAGTATGGCTATGGTTTGCTGGTTACTTACTCCAGATGATCTTGGCGTCATGCTACCTGGCTGATAAATGACGTCACTTCAAATCTGCAAATCTGAAACGAAATTTCTTGTGAGATCATTCCTTGGAGAAGACTGCGGAAAATCGCAACACGACTTCAAAAATACAATAAGTATTTTAGCTGAACATCTGAACATCTGAAAACTGAATTATTTTCCTTCAATTTTACCTTTACAGTTGTCATATTCATCGGCGTCACCTAAGCTGTCTGATCGCAGTTTATTTCCAAAGTTTTTTCGTGTGTTTCCAACTGAAAAAGTTCTGAACGTGGTTAAGTTTGACATGTTGAAACACTTCGGATGGACTAAAGTCGGAACCTTGCATCAAACAGTGGACCTGTTCTCTTTGGTAAGTCCCTCACCGGAAAATTAATCAGATACACTTTGAAACGGAATTTCAGTTCTATTGAGCAACGTTTTTTCCGATTGTGACACTTCCACAAAGCCGCTTGTGTGGACAGCTTAGCTCTTACAGAAAGCACACAGTGCACCAGGAATTCTTGCAATCGATAATCATACAAATGATTATATTGCCTGCCATCATGGCGATTTCAACCACGATTTCACATTTGCAATGAACTATGACTCCTCAATACTTGTAGTCATTCTGCGAAAAAAGTGTATTCTGTTTAATATGATTGTTATAACTGTTTTATTTGAAAAGAAGAAAATAATGCAATGTCTACAGAACAGTTGTTAGGATCTCATCGTTTCCATGTTACTTATACTCCCGTCGTCCACGCAAATCGATCGATAAGCATTAGAAACAGACGGCCATGACTCTTGACTCGATCAAGTCAAGTGTGTCTATTTTGATATGTCTTGAACGGTCTATTAAGTGTATGTTCTGCTCCACAGAACCAAATTTCACACAATTTGAATACCATTCAAAGCTCAATACAAAAATCCCCGCTTGCTGGTATATAAATGTTTTCATATATCAGTAATTGGTTGTTTTAGATATAAATTAGATGACTGAACAGCAAAAAAAGCAGAAAAACACTTTATATGTTTTTTTATCTTCGGAAGCGATGTACGTAGACGAGCTACAGCCGTCAATTTCCGACTTTTGCAATGACGTCATGGGAGAATCAGACTTGATAAAGTCGAGCAGCTTTTAGTGTTTTTCACAATGTACCGCCTTCATTAGTTATTTCTGTCATGTTTTACGGACATTCACCAGCTGATACGTTTACCATTAGGTGTGATGACTAAATGAAAATATCATGATTTCTTAGAGCCGATTTTTATGGAGAGAAATACAATGGCACCAATTTTCAAGCTTGTACAACATGGCTATTAAAAGATCAAAAGGAAATTCACTCACCGCTTGTCTTGGATTGGCACTAGTCCATTAAGCGGCTGATATAGGGACATTATTTAACTCGCAAGATGCTTTAAGAGCTCTGTTTTTATCATAGAAGTAGAGCGTTGTATTTGATGACAAAATAGCGACGCCATTGTGGCTTAAGTGGTTCGTTGTGTTCTCACATTTACCTTAATGGCAAATAAAAAGAATATACACCATAGAATAGAATTTCGCACTCGTTTATTTTAACTTTTATAGTGAGCACAGCTGCAAGTTGGACACTTTGAAATGATTTCGATGATGGTTAACTGAATCAGGGTATTCATAAGAACTAGGTTATACAAGTAACAATCGTTCAAAACTAGATCTAATCCAGGTCTTCAGATTTTTCTCTCCATTAAAACAAAAAAAAATATTTTTTTAAAGTAATAAGGTAACGGAGGGAACGTGATCTCAATTGTAATACGTAGGTATTTCTGTCAATACAGAGTAAAGAAACCCTGTCATTGCGAGTCAAAATTGCTAATTTATTTATTTGGCACAAGTTTGTGAATTAATATCCCACTGGATTCAAACTACTTAAAACATTTTTATTGTATTGCCCCGAAGTTTCATAGCATCCACTCTTAATAGCAAGTTTGACCTAATCCGTAATGTCTGCACAGCATTTTGATGCGAACTCTGTACAGTCACCTGACGTTCACTAGCTGTGGGGCAGGGTTAAAAGTCATAAAAAGTCAAAACCAGCCCGAAGAAGGCAAGAATCCCGTCTGTAACACCACAGCTATGGACCCACAGCTGGATGTGCACATATCTCCTTTCTATATGATGATGTTTCTTAAAATAAACTTCACACACGATTGGAACTAATTTGGGATAATTGGATTTTCATATTTTTCAAATTTCTTAAAATTGTTAGGTGCCCTATAACTGAATGTCTCAATATTACAAATTACTCATAAAAACAAGTGTGTAAGTTAAAAAGAAAAGCAGATTAGCTTACATTTGCAGATTTTAAAGACATTACTTCACTATCCAATTATCCCAAATTAGTTCCACTCGTGTTTTCATTTCTTTCTTTAGATTTTTCAAAATTAGAGTGAGTTAAGTCGATAAAACAACACGCGAGGATGTGTAAGTGGATAGAAATAAAATTGAGTTAAACACGTTGTAAAAACCACTCTTTTTAAAGGGTGAGGATTTTGACTGTGATGTTCTTCACTAGGTGACTGGGTGCCGTACGATGTGAATTCAAATCCGATCAAAAATCTGTTGAATTTTAAAACATTGCAGAGACCCGGAGTGAAAACGGTCCAAAAGTGCAAAAGAGAATAATGTAATATATATGCAGCGTATGATGTGTCCTTGATTTAAGCTGTTTGAGAACATTTATTCTAAGTTCATTGCAAATCAACTGACATAGGCCAGAATCGAATTCGAAATAAAGGGATCAGTCGATTCACCTGTATGAATCTTTGATCCTCTACAGGAGTATCAGAACAATTGCTTGAGTTCCCCATATTAAGCTTGAACGAACTTTCTAGAGAAGTGTATTATGAATAAATGTTGCCTCGCATTGATTTACCCTAAGAATGGGCGGTGAAAGTAATCAATGTTGCCCCTCAACCAAATATCATTTTAGAAAAATATCAGCTGGCAACTTGACGCACGGAAATCTCATACCTTATCAAATATACATAATTAATATCGTGCATTTCCAGATGGAGGAATTCTTACATCTCTGGTGATCTACAACTGGCCTGGTCTCGCTCTGAAAACTTTTGGAGAAAATTAAGTTTTAATAGTTTTTTCTCGAAAACAAAATAATTCAATTTTCGGCCTGGTTACACACGGCACAGAGAACAGCTGTTGCGTAATTTTGAATTTTTAAAAATATCTGAAGATTTCAGGTGATTTACATCTCCAGATATTATATATAACTTTAAACTGCAATATTAGTCAATGTAAATTAAGTGAAATGTTTCTAGTCACGTGACTCAAACCTTGTTCTTAAAGCTTAGATTTCGGTGTATCGTACTGAGTTAACCCAAAGTAGCCCCACCTTGTGTACCGTACCTTAACATTTACGTGTCATAATGCTGACAAATTATTGAAGCCAAAGAATTTCAACACAGTATTCATAAACAAGTTATCCTCGACGAGCAATTATCAATGCCAGTATTACACATATTTTGTCGGGTGTGATTGTCTACTGAAAAAGGACGGCATTCATACTACTTCCTCTAACGATCATTTCAAGCCATTGGAAGTCTTACTTCTACGTGTATTTTTAACCAGATAATATTTTTTTATTCTTCAGGCGATGGCAGATTTCCTTTATCACGCCAAAGATAATGAAATCGATGTTTTGACGTCGGAGAGTTTCTCAAATGATTCAACTGTACAGGTTTCAAACTTAAAGGTACGTGATTTCATCTGTCCTTGCTTCAGCGCATGCGTGTATGATTTTTTTTGTGTCGTGGTGTCAATTAAGTTTATTGACTTGGTGCCTGCATCAGTCATTTGTCCCACAAAAAGTAATTAGCATGAAGTGTGTATCTGTAAAGTGATTAAGCAATTTGAGTCTTAGGGATTCACCCGACCAACATTGATTCATTGTTGTGTATCTCGCTGACAGTCCCCCTAAGACTGTTCACATCTTTCTGTCCAAGAAAGACGGTCACGAACTTTGCCCTATGTAAACTCATCAATCCTGACCAGACTCAACAGCACACCCATCCATTCATGCATCCACTCGGCACCATAATTATGTAACTCATTGAAGAGAAAAACCAAATAACTTTTAATCGGTACACGTGACTCATCAAAAAAGTCATATACAAAATTGACAAAAAGCTACACCCTGGAAAATAATTCTTTCTTGAGATATACAAGTCTTTTAATATCTGATGTCTTTTTCTGCCACTTAAAAAATGAAAAAAAAAAACTATTTGCACCATGTATACAATATTTTTTATATTTGTTGTATGCAGTAGTATAAAAAGTTGTCGAAAATGTCAGTGATGATAGACAACAAATGACAAAAGGGCTAAAATTTGTTTAACTACAGTAACAGTATTAGGAAGGCATTTGAAAGGATTTTTACAACATTGATACAGCCGTCCGGCATATTTTACGTAATGTGTATTAATCTTCTGATTATTAACATATTTCTTTACTCAGAAACAAGGAGCTCGTATTATTATCGGAAATTTTTACGAGAACAAGGCCCGCCAAGTGTTTTGTCACGCTTACAAGGAAGGGATGTATGGAGCCAAATACGTATGGATAATAACAGGTTAAAATTTAAATACGCATTGGTTATAACAGAGATTAAAATTTAAATTCGTATGGATTATAACAGATATTAAATTTAAATAGTATGGAATATAATAGGTATACATATGGATTATAACAGAGATTACAAGTTAACTACGTATGGATTATAACAGGATGACAGCTAAAAATGCATGGATTATAACAGATCAAACGAACACGATTGAAACTAATTTGGGATGATTGGATAGTCAAGTAATGTCTATTTAATATAGAAATGTAATCTCATCTGCTTTTGATTTTACGTTACAAACTTGTTTTTATGAGTAATTTGCAATACTGCAACATTCAGCTATTCAGCACCTAACACTTTTGAGAAATTTGAAAAATATGAAAATCCAATTATCCCAAATTAGTTCAAACCGTGTTAAAGTTAAATACGCATGGATTACAACAACTTAAAAGTTAATACGTATGGATTATAACAGATTAAAAGTTGAATACGTATGGATTGTAACAGGGTGACAGCTAAATATGCATGCATTATAACGGGTTAAAATTCGAAGTCTTTACATTATTCCGCCTTCTCAATTTGAAGAATAATTCTGCATAGATATTGTAGCTGGTGTAACCACCCTTTATTTTGGGATAGAGCTGTTTCAGCATGAAGCCGTGAATTTTTAATGATACCGACAGAAATCAAATGTTGTAAGTTTCATCAGAATTATTCAGAAAAATTCCACCCAAAAGCCATTGCGGTAATCATATAAGAGAAATATTCCTTTTTCAAAGATCAATGGGTCATTGTTTATCACTGTGTGATTCATGTATTGAATCAATGATTATGACAACTTTTACACTGCCATAAAAAGCAACGCAACTCTTAAAGTTTATTCCAACTCCAACACAAAAATGTAATGCTTTGTTAATACCATGACCATCTACTTTTGGATTCAACATCTGCTCCAGGGTTTTCCATTCCCATAACGTCTCCTAGTAAAGCCGTCATAAAAACAACGTTCGGATTCTCAGAGTTGACCACAGTCACAATCAATACAGATACGTGATAAAATTCAGTGACAGAAATCAACACGTGACAGATTTTCCATGAGAAAATGAAGTAGTAATAGTGCGGTAATACGCAAGCAAATCACACGCACAGTCAACTCTTTGCTAAGTGCTGTAAGCTCAACTTACATTGTGTACCTTTACTAGCTAGTATAGATACATCTAGAATTGATAGAGAAATGAGTTTAATAATTTTTAAAATCGAACGTTCTTATGAATGTGACGGACAACAATTCTACTTACTAGATATAATTTTATCACTTAAGGATGACATTCCTTTCTTTTTTAGTGTAAATAATGTAATGGATTTTGTATGTCTTTTTGAACGTTTGTGTCATGTTAGGTTGGTACAGCAGCGATTGGTGGAGAAAACAAGATGGTAGCCATGATTGTACATTGGCAGACATGGAAGAAGCTGTAAGAGGATACTTTACCACCGATGCACTACCGCTGAGTTTGTCAAGTATTCCCGGTGTCTCCAATAGGGTGAGTGAAAAACCAGGATTCATACCTGGTCAAGTCTGTCTAATGATTAATTTCCTGAAATTAATGTATTATTGTATGCAAAGTGTGTTGATTGGCATTATTTTAGTATGCAAAACATATTATAAAGAGTGAATGGGGCGCTAAAATTAAGCACTCTGTAGTCCAATCATGCCAAATTTTAATATATATATATATATATATATATATATATATATATATATATATATATATATATATATATATATATATATATATATATATATATACATATATATATATATATATATATATATATATATATATATATATATATATATATATATATATATATATATATATACAAGATATTGTAGTTTTGATCTTTAATTTGAAATTATCTGATTCAGCATTAAACTGATAATAGTTTTAATACAAAACCACTCTGGACTAAAAACACTTCCGCCCGATAATAGTTTACAAGTGCAGATAACAGTTTGCAAGTGCAGATAATTGTTTGCAAGTGCAGATAACAGTTTACAAGTATAGGATAAAGCCCGAGCACGAGGGCTCTTCTGGTATATAAAGTCCAACCCAACGATAAAATGTCGAGGCCGCAGGCCGAGACAATTTATCGTAGGGTTGGACTTTATATACCAGAGAGCCCGAGTACAAGGGTTTTATCCGACTTAAAAACTATCACCCCTAACTGATATATTTTCGTTTTCAATATGTTTACGTCAACCGTCCCCTTTGTCAATGTAACATGTTTAGGATATGAATTAAAACTTTTATTTGTGAAATAGCCTTCCAATGTAATGGAACATCCTATAAATGCCCTAGGGCACATTATATAAATGCCCTAGGGCACAGCAGATTTTGTGTTGCAGCTGGTTTCCGCTGTGTTAGCAAATTTGAATATTAAAACGTACCAGATGTCTACAGAATATGACATGTTCACTTTTGATTGGACAGTACTTTGGTGACCAAGGCTTTATGAGTAAATAAAACACCCTGAATTGAGCACTCTGATTGGTCAATCAACAGTAGATAGTTTTTAAGTGCAAATAATAGTTTGCAAGTGCAGATAACGGTTTAAAAGTGCAGATAATTGTTTGCAAGTGCAGATAACAGTTTACAAGTGCAGATAACAGTTTGCAAGTGCAGATAACAGTTTACAAGTGCAGATAATAGTTTGCAAGTGCAGATAACAGTTTGCAAGTGCAGATAACAGTTAGTCGTACTTGTACTTCAACAATTCTCAGCGTTTTTACGATACGTATTTGTTCCTAAAAGCGAATAAACTTTCATTTAAAAATCTTGTTATTGGAAAATTACTTGCTGAGACAAGATGGATGAAGTTTTCAATACAGAGGAAAATCTGAAACATTTTCGATCGATCAAGTTATTGTCATTCATCTGATCATGTGCAAACTGTTACGATCAGTGTTTGTAATAACAATGACTTTGATACCATAGTAAATAGCACTTTTATTAATGTCACCAAAGGTGTTCAATTGATTAACCATAGGAAAGGAATTATAAGCCAATTCACGTCAACAATTACATAACTAAAAGATTCTATTAATTCTTCCTCATCTTGTCATTAATACTCCTAAAGTTTCATTTGAAAAGTCTTTCAGTCCGCGTTACTGATATAAAATTAGTATCGAGGTGTCCATGTTTCTTACTCTAGACGACATCTCAGTTCCTAGAAGAATATAGCAACTATGTCGGCGGCAACGTTGAGTCCCTGTCTGGATATCAAGAGGCTCCTTATGGTTATGATAGTGTGTGGACAATAGCTTTGATGCTTCAACAAGCAGAGCAAAGACTGCAGAGCATGAGTAAGCATAACTTGTTGCTAAGTCCGTCCAATAATAAAATGCCAATACTGTTCACATGTTGTAACGTTGAAAGCGAAAATTGTCGACTTAAAATCCACTGTCATAAAGGGACTAAAAAGTTTAGACCTTGCAGTCAGTACATTAATGCACATGAACGCTGTTACACATGGGATTCAATTCATTTAGGCCTACTATACTATTTCCTTCTCATACAATTTATTTATACAGCATATTGCAATTTCGTTTTACACTCGAGGAAACTTCTATTATTAATTGGCAGTTATGATCATGTATTTACCTAGACTTATACAGTAGTTTCAATTAGAGTTGTTGCTTTATTCTTTCAATACGTTGTAAAATTTCATTATGAAACTTCAACGTTTATTCTATTGGTATGTCAATTTTAGACACTATATTGCGCAAAATACGCCATTCCCTGTATGACATCAAAACATAACCATGCGCTAATAGAATATCTCACGTCCTTACCGGCTGCGCAAAAAAATCACAATATAAATATAATTCTGAATGACCAAACATTTTACCTTGGAAATCGAATATTACGCCATTGTTGGTACGTCAAACATTGTCTGAGTAAATGAAATACTTGAGTTCAGCGGAAGCATTGGTGATAAATTGGCTATTTTGGGCAGAGTGCTTATTTTGCTTGATATAGTAAATTGAATACACCGTTCAACTGAGTGAAGTACTCCGTCTCTGATGCATAGGTCGACAATTTACTACTTTCAACGCCTGAGTCGGTAGAAAGGAAAGAAAAGAGGGACCACTTCTTTACGGTTTCATATCGGAAACAGAGTGGAAGCTATGGTCTGTCACTCAACATTTAGGAAATGGTTTTAATTAGTTGGATGAATGAATTAATGAATTCAATGCGCGCTTGGAAATTGACAGTCAGTTAGTTTTCTCGTTCTGCGCCTAAGATAAATTTAAATCACCCTTTTTAGTAATCACGATGAAAAATCAGAGGTCCTTCTACCAGTATTGGGATGAAATACATTCAGATACCTCAAAATTAACAACATTATATTCAAAATGTTTACTCTGCTGGAAAAAATAGGCTTTAATTCTTATCACAAGAAGAACCGCTGAAACTTAATTTACTCCACAGTTTCCAATAAGTCAAGCTTTATATGTTTCATAATGGCAAAAAAGTGTCAGATTTGAGAACCTCAAAATCTGTCATCGAGATTCACCCTGTCTTAGCAAAAATCATAATTGTCCAAGACTCTACATTGTTTTTACCGCTTTGGACGATAGTCCATAGACAGTAGACGGCCTTCTCCTCTACTGTCTCTGGTTAGTCTTTAGAAACACAATCATTTAAATACAAATAAGTTTACACAATTTGCTGCTGCGAAACGTCAACGATGACACTCGTTTAGATAGATACAAACCAAGGCTGACGTGTATTTTTATGGATGATATTAGAATTTTAGAACAAATAAAATCGCGATAAACATCTACAACCCAATTTTGCTTTCGCAGTCTGTTCATTGAAGTAGTAGAACAGAATTTGAAAAAAATCCAACGAATGGTGTAACTTCTCGCTTCAAGTACGAATAGATTTGTACAAGTTTTCAGAAAGGGATTATGCAGTAGAAATCAGTTACATCTTTCGTTTGATTACATGTATTACGGAACCTTGGACGAGTAAACGACGTGTAAACTCCAAGAAACAGTAACTCATGATCATCATTTATACTTAGCAAACGATCGGTACAGCCCCTTTCAGAATTGATATCTGAAAAAAATGCATTTTTCAGGTTAATCATGGTTTTCACACCTATTCTTGACATCTGAGGTTATGTCCTTGAGAAATGCACTTACCAGTAGCTCTTTATCTATCCACAAAACTCGATTAAATTATTTTTATTTACCTTGAGACGCAATATAGGGAGTGAAGTTCCAATAATATCAAAAAATGTTTGAAAGACCCATCATGTTACACGAACTCGCTGATGTAAACATGTATAATTTTCTATCAAAACGTCTTTTCGTTTAACAGGTCCAGCAAAGTCACTGGCTGACTTTAATTACAACGATACAGAAATGGCTGAAATGTTCTTCAGAATAATGAGCCATACTAATTTTGAAGGAGTTTCAGTAAGTAGAAAACATCAACTACACAAGAGAGACCTGGCACAAACATGTACTAGAATATGCACATCTATGCTACAGGGTGGCGCCAGCATCCTAGTACAGTGTAGAGGAGCACAACCATGTACTAGACTGTGCACATCTATGCTACAGGGTGGTGCCAGCATCCTAGTACAGTGTAGAGGAGCACAACCAAGTACTAGACTGTGCACATCTATGCTACAGGGTGGTGCCAGCATCCTAGTACAGTGTAGAGGAGCACAACCAAGTATCATAGCTGTTATTCACAGCACGTAACAGGATAGAACACGATTGGAACTATTTTGGGATAATTGGATCTTCATATTTTTCAAATTTCTCAAACGTCTTAGGTGCCCTATAGCTGAATGTCTCAATATTACAAATTACTCATAAAACAAGTGTGTAACGTAAAAAGAAAAGCAGATGAGCTTACATTTGCAGATTTCAAAGACATTACTTCACCATCCAATTATCCCAAATGAGTTCCAATCGTGTTATAGATTTTTTGCAGTCCTTCTGCAGGAATGTAGCATACAACCCTATAGCAGAGTCAGCATTTTTTACAGTTGTGTCATAGGGATGAGTGAAACAGTACTGTGATTAGACTACAAATTAGATCCCTGAACGCTTTCAAGGGAATAACTTTGTGTACTCGAGCTCAATGGATGAACGTCCTACGATAGTTTAATGACCCTTAAGAAATAACGTACACTATTCAACGTGTCAGTTATTTTGTTTAAACGCATTTTCAAACATCGATCAGATTTAAATAACGTACTATATAAGACTAAACTTTACTCCTAAATATAACGCAGACCTTCATGAAAAATCGATTACATTATGTGATTTAAAAGTAACACACAGGTATATGAGTTATAGCATTAGAAACAGGGCGTTACTTTCAACATTTATGTCGCCTGTAGTTAAGATGTATTTTTTGTCAAGACAAACTGATTTTGTCCATTCAGCGAGATGGCTTCGCCTTACGTTGCTTGCTGCAATCGTTTCGATCATGATTTATACGTCGCTAAGTATATTCACAAGATAGAGTCATGTGTTGAGAGTACGCGTACGTTGAACTCTACACCATTAATCAGTTCTCTAAATGTTATCTGACTTATTTTGCTCTACAGACTCCTGAAATTACAAACAAACAAAGTCGATTTTATTTCCTTATAATCGCATGACATTACAGATGACCAAGGTTTAATCGTTCAATGCGATTGAAATCCATAGTCCCTTATTTGAAATCGTAGATCATCTGGAAAATGGAAAATAGTATAATTAAAACACCAAATCCCACTTTTCTTTCCCGAGGCTAGTGTCAAACATATTTCAGCAAGAGTAAATCACCGAACAACTCTGCTGTCAGTGTTTCCTTTATATATTGTGTAGCTTTACGCATTAGAAGTGGTTTCAAGGAACTTGGATGATAATATCAGTTAATCGTCGATATTATTACTACAGGGTCCAGTGTTATTCACTGATACAGGAGATAGGCAAGGATTGATGCAGGTGGAACAGAATCAAAGTGAGTAAACCGTGTAATTGTCTCGCAGAAATAAACAAGTGATTTCTGTGAAATGATCTGTGATACTAACCAGCCTGATAAGTGTATATTTCATTGCGCATCAAACGGTCTCACTCAGATTAGCTAACTTTAATGTTTATAGTGACTTTTTATGAGGTCATCAGCTTGTAGGTTAAATCTTGTAGGTTATAGGTTCAGATGTAATCGATGCCTTAGGAGTACGTGTACATGTAATTTAACACGCATTTTAAGAGATAATCAAACGTATAAAACATCCTTCGTACACGTGTAGCTTTCACTGAGTGTCCGGATTGTCGGCGTAAGTGTGTCGTGAGTCTAGAGATTACAGTGGTATGATTGGCCTTGGTTGGCACTGGTTGGCCGCAATCTGCTGAACACATGTTTTTCTGGCTAAATTTCCTCGGGTATCTGGAAGTACTGAAGGCGTATGACATTAAGGGAGAAGTAAATTTTCTGGCAAAGTATTGACCGGAGAAACATATTTTATCAATGTCCAACCATGCCCACAGTTTCAATACAGTTATAGTTAGAATATAGTCTTATGATGTAAGATCGAACCATAGGCTTTCAAAGAATGCCGTGATTTAATGCCAACATTACCTAATACCAGTCTCAGTGTTAGTATCATGAGTTAGCAATGACATATTGTCTACTGTCAAAGTCTATCATGTCGTCTGAGCCATAAGATTACATTATCGTTATCAATTTTATTTATTAATTACAGCTGGTTTAGAATTTGAAGCTGTTTTTGGACATATTTTATTTTTGTGTGTAGTATCAACTAGGGGCAAATATTTATTCTAAAATTATATTCATAGATGGAACAGAAGTAAGGGTTGGTATCTATGATCCATCGTCCTCAGCTGACATGAAGATCACGTGGTCAGACAATCCCACAATTCGTTGGCAAGGTAATGGAGATTTTTTCTCAAACGGAAAAGCGATGTTGCAGATTTAAGCTTATGACCTCACTTCCTTCGAACCCATTTCGAAATGCCGAGAGTCACTATGAATTTGCAAAAATCTTATTTGTTTCAATCAACCATAATTTAATTTCAAGCCTGTTCGTATCTAATTGTTTATTTGTTCAACGTAATTCTCGCCATTGTGATCGCAAATGAAGAATCAAACTTCATTGAGGGTTAATGAGCATTCGAGCCACAGGGGTACAAGGAATTATCAGTCACAGCAAGAGTAAAAAAAATAATAAATTTATGATTATTCTGTCATTATTGTATACTTACAAAAGTACCCGTGCACTCCAAACCTGAATGATGACCAGTTTTCGTGCAAAATTCGCGCAGTTGTAGTACAGACCCTTTTATTAACAAATCATAGTCCTTGATTAAAAATTAATATTTCTGTCATTATTGTATACTTACAAAAGTACCCAACAACACTCGAATCCAAATGATGATCAATATTTATGCCAAAGTCACGCATTTGTAGCACAGACTCTCAGAAATATGGTCAATATAGTTACACTGCAGCAGCACTGCGCAGTATCTTGATGCGCGGTGTCAGTGCTGCCTCGGCAGACTCTCTAAACAATATTGTTTACTGCCCCTGTGTGCGAGCGGAGAAATATCCAATTAGGCTAAGTTTGCGAATTCATAATTATGGACACGTATGCGCGAAGAATTACTTTTCAGACTTATTTTTCTCGATGAATCCAATCATATTATCAAATTACACGAAGATGAACAAATTGATGAATGATGAAATTCGCGATGTGATAAATAAACTTTGAAAACATGAACAGACTCTAGAAATCTAAAACTTGACCAGTCACAGAGGAAATATTCAAAATATTCTTTGCATTCCACGGAATATGTGATTTTGCTATTGTATATCGCAATGTAATTAAACAGAACGATTACAAACTGATTAGCATATGATGTAATGTATGCCGTTAATTTTGAACCAATCACTAAAGTTTATTTGCAGCAATTCGTCTCATGATTTAAGTTACTTAATTGACAAAGAACTGAAATGACATCAAATTCAAAGAAAGGATGAGGGTGGGTCAACTTCCCCGAAATACTAAGTTTGTCTCGTCAACAGTTCTGATAACAGTGGCACAGCGCCCTCCCAACTGAGCATCACTTGTTTTCAGTCAAGCGTTTTCTGTCACTTAGTACCTGAATCTTACAAGAGTGTGGATCATTTTCGTTTATGTAGGAGGAAAACCTCCCGCTGACAGAGAGCAGATTCTTGAAAAACATCAAACTATTTCATTTTCGCTGTTCATTTCCATGACAACGCTCTCAGCGATGGGTATTCTGTTGGCGATTGGATTTCTTTGGTTTAACCTTCGTTATCGACACCATAGGTCAGTTATTGCTTTGCTTTGCTTTGCTACGGATAATATCATGAAAGAATATCTTGTCCTGTATTCTCATCCATGGTAAATACAAACATCCAGTATTGTAATTACCAGGGTACACAAAATGTAAACATGTACATTATCACTTGTGAAAAGTTTGACCATAGATAAGTATGATCATAGCAACAGTGATCCCCCGAAATTTCATCGGCGAAGACACTGTTGTGAAACAAGCCGTTCAATAGTCAATCGTTCATTTCAAAATTGAGAAAAGGCTTGATTTTTCAAATGTTTAGTCAACATTTTTCCTCTCTGCTAATCAGACAATCAGATGTATATTGCACTTGCAACCCATCGGTCAATTAATCAATATGCTAAATATATTTAAGTCAATTTCCGCGTAATTGAATTAATCTATCATTGAAAATATACGTTCTATCAGTGACGGAAGAACGATTTCTGAGCAAGCTCTTTAAATAATTTTCGTTTATCACTTTCCTTTCATTGCGATGTATAACGTCTTCTGTTGATTTGGGTTTTTAATACTTAGAAACATCAATTTATTGTCAACAGATTTGTCAATATTTGACCCTTTCTAAAACTTATTTATGTAACTTTTCCAGATTTATCAAGATGTCAAGTCCATACATGAACAATTTGATATTGTTTGGGTGCATATTAGCATACGTATCCATCATACTGTCTGGGGTTGACACAGGTTTAGTATCAGATGCCACATACTTACTGATACAAAAGGTAAGGTTAATCAACATCAATCAGAAAACGTTCCCAACGTTTATATTGTTTAAAGTGTTCACCTTTAATTTAGAGAATATCTTTCATCGTCAATCACTGAACGCTGATACCAGTATTTGAGTGATGTATGTTGTTGATATAGCTGTTATAGGATATTCATAAATGTTTACGTATTGCTATCAAAGACTTCTAACTTTCACATCTTTCTAGTTTAGTTGAAAGAGTGTTGAATGTTATTCTGTTATGAATTATTTCCCAGTTTCTACTTCTACGACATACTTTAGTCAGTTTAAATAGTTTTCGAAGTTTTGAGAAGATCTCTGCTGTTTAATGTATCACCGAAGTCAATAGTCACGTACATTGTCCAATTTCTTTTTTATAGGTGAATTCGTGGGTTTTAGCAATCAGTTTTTCATTAGCGTTTGGTGCAATGTTCAGTAAAACCTGGAGAGTTCATAAAATATTCACAAATAAAAAACTTGAGAAGCGGGTGAGTTGTGTTCTTTAAAGTCTTAACTGCCTTAAAATGAATTCGCAAAAAGAAAACGTTCACAGATCAATCAGACTATAGAGTTTGGCGCTTCGTGTTGATTGTACTGTAGTTTCATTTAATCGACTCAGTTGTCATGATCAAGTTTGATTTAAACGGAGAATACTTACCACCCAGCAAAAACAGCGTGACTTTCTATTCAGTTTGATCATATAGCCATCTTGGAGACACAATTGCAAATAATTTAAAGGGGGGGGGGGGGTGTCGTCGGAACTCTGCTCCAAGGTTGCCAGGGACCACTTCGACCGATGTAAATACTGTATCTAGGGTACATTTGCGATTGATGAAAGTTGAAACATGCTTGTTAACAATGAACTTCGTAAACGTTATATGTTGCAGCTATGTTGAAAAGATGCATATAGATATCATGCATGAAATACATTGTTTGTAAACAAGAAAGTCGCACACGCGCAGTTCCGACGACCACCCCCCCCCCCTTTAATTACCAAACCGGATGCCTTTTACATGATTTTCAAACGCACATTTCGGTACCCTGTCATTTACACACGATAATTAGATCGGTAGTTGACAGAATTCGTCGTGATCCCACATGTAGTTATATCAGCCACAGTTCGACAATACCACTCTTGCGCTGTTTTAAAATATTCTAATGTTTATCATCAAACTTGGAGGTTTTCATTCTCATTTTTGTCCATCAAAAGTGAACACGTAAAGTTCTGGCGCCCATGACTTGTCTGGTTAATGATAATCACCTTGAAAAAAACGTGAAGATAGCATAATTTGATGTGAAGTTACTGGAGCAACATCTTATTGTGAATCAATTGACTGTGTATGATAGGTAATTAAAGACACTCAACTCTTTGGAATGGTTGGAATTCTTGTACTGGTGGACATATTCGTCTTGACACTCTGGGAGGTCATTGATCCGCTGACCTTAGTGAAAATATTGGGGTCACAACAGGTTAGTACATTTACAAAGTTTCTTGTCAACACAGCACCATGTCATTACACTGCTAGGCATGGGTTGACTCAGACATATTGTCTTGAATAGTTTGTTTATTGGCATCTTGTCAATTTAATATAGTTTGGCACTTTCATGAACAGATAGTTTGGGCTTATATCTAGTGTTCATTAATAACTGGTTCACCCAACAAAACTTCTACTTCATCGACGTTCACTTCGTGTTGATGACGCTCGAAATAATTTTTGTATGATTATCAGTTATATTCACTAAATATCTCATCGTCATATAGTTTGGATCTGTATTTCATGTTCTATGGAAATGTCACGCGTAACGTACATTGTCACGTACAACGTCAAGCAGGCTACTGTCACAGTTGTTTATCTGTCGATTACGACCTTTTGTTCTGTCTACAATTTTCCCGCCTTATCTTAACCTCAAAGTCTACAAATATCATCTGAAGAAAGCTTCTGCCAATAATTGATAAAAAAGGCAAGTGACTACCACATATATGGGAATACTCATTTTGCGCGATAAAAATTCAAAGATATTTTTGATATTTAAAGATATGTTTGATGTTTTTTCTCCCTATATACTTGCATGGTCAATCAACTACTGTCGATTAAGTCCCTTGAACCGTTTATAATTAAGGTTTAATTCGCAGGAAGATCCGACAGATAGTGACATAGTCTTGATTCCCATCTGGATAACATGTGATTCCCGAAAAGCTATATATTGGTTGGGGGCGCTATACGCAGTAAAAGGTGAGTTTCACATTGGTGCAAGAAAGGAAATTGGTTAAAAATTGTGTTGTATATGCTCCTCCGTAGACTTTCAGTTTTGACAGTTTGGCAAATATTTGTGTTCTCAGAAAATTTCCTCTTCGTATGATTCCATCAAAATCCTTACTTTTAAAAAAAGAAATTCAATATCAGACTTAGGTTATTTACTACATATTCGACCTGTGTAAAGGAGGGAAAGCTTAGAAATTATTACAACGCTTCAGCTTATTCAGATAGATAACTTTGTATAGCATGTTTGTGACGAAATGACAGTATCATTTGACCAAGATTCCATCAGCAATTTTGAGTAGTTAGTACATGTATTAGAAAATATTCTGACGAAGTACTTTCGTTATCACGACAGGATAGTAAACAGCAACTACCACAAGGTTTGACGGATAATTTGCAAATATCGGTCGATATTAAGTTTTTAAGCTTTTCATCCGATATTCAATTTGCGATCCATGACGTAGTAATTAAGTACTTAGAGAAAGCCTGATCTCAGTCTGTCTGTCTGTCTGCCTGCCTGTCTGTCTGTCTGTCTGTCTCTCTCTCTCTCTCTCTCTCTCTCTCTCTCTCTCTCTCTCTCTCGTCTAACTATAACAAATGATTATCCTTCAAACTAGGGTTGGTCATATGACTGATCGGCGGTCTAATTCTCCTGATTCCTAATACTCGCAAAACTCGCTCTAAATTTCCACACTAACAACTCAAGTAATATGTTAAATTAACTTTTGTGAAAATGCATATGGATTACAGGTATTCTTTTAATATTCGGTGCCTTCCTGGCTTGGGAGACAAGAAACGTGACTGTTGTAGCTCTTAACGACTCAAAATATATCGGTGAGTTTATATATATATATATATATATATATATATATTATATATATATTATATATATATATATATATATATATATATATATATACGGTAAAAATGATAACAAGTAGAACACAGGACTTAGGCGTTACTCAGAGTTTCACGCTACAAGTGCTCTCTGTAGCGATCATATATATATATATATATATATATATATATATATATATATATATATATATATATATATATATATATATATATATATATATATATATATATATATATATATATAAGTATACAGATGTCCTCGTGGGAAATTACAGTGCTGGATGCTAAAGCAGAGCGTTATAAATAATGATACAAATTACTTCGAGTACAAAGTAATGATATCATAACTTTGTACTTGAAATAGTTTGTGTTTATATACATATACATATATATATATATATATATATATATATATATATATATATATATATATATATATAATCTCAATATTTAACATTTTAATATATGTTTATATATGTTTAATATATTGCCAATTATATTACCAACAGAAAGAAACTCCTGTACATATAATCTCCCGTTGAGCTTTGGTCAAAGGGTCAAAGGTCATAAAAGGAACAATGATTGGCCGAACAAAATTATAGCTTTTGGTATTGAGTGACATGATTTGCTAATAAGTGACGCAAGACACTTAAGTTTTGCAGTTGCGTCACAGAATGGGTCTATCTAGTATTTTTCAAAACATGGAAATTACCTGAATGCATACACATTATCTTTACAGGTACCAGTGTGTATAATGTGGTCATACTTTCATTTGTTGGTGTCGCTATATCCCTTATCATGAAACACCAAGTCGATGCATCTTACGTCCTGATATCAATGTTCATATTTTTTGCAACAACCCTCACCCAGTGTGTTGTATTTGTACCAAAGGTATGTCATTAATATTGTCAATGTTTCGAATTGCCTCTTTGAATCATTTCCAAGTCGTTGTTGGAAGGCTGTTATTTTTGAGGCAATTTCTGTTTTCAATTATGTTGAAGTATCACTATTTAATGGAACTTTTGCTATGTGGAAACATGTCCTTCCTGTGCGAGTTAAAATCATTCAATATTGAACGAACAAAGGGCAACGCGTGTACTATTGATGTTTATTAATTGGCAAGGCGAGAAGAAAGCCAAAACATTACGGACGGGGCGAAGCCCAGCACAATAATTTGGCTTAACTGTCGCCGACAGTAAACGTTGAAGGTCAGCGCGGAGCCCCTTAATCCTAAAATAATACCGACAAATCAAAGAAAATTCAAAACGTTTCCGAAAATTTGTGTGTGCAAGAGTCCAGATTGCCCTGGAACATGGACAAGAAAATGCGAAAGAAGATGTGCGAAAATAATACTAAGTCATACTCAAATCCGTCAACTTTTTGTTTTCTCTTCATCGAAATACTGAATTATGTATTTGTACAAGTAATTAGCCATGCAATGAAACAATCAGATATAGTTAGTTCGACCACTCCTCGCAAAATCGTTCAAATTGAACAAAATATTAAATAGGATTCATTGTCAAGATATGATGCAGTATACGTACAATGCTGAAATTGCTCTGTTCGCTTCAGTACAGAGTCACTAAGGTGTGTCGCCTGCTTCTTTTGTGTGGTAAAAATTTAGGATATCCGGTACTAAAATGACCTCAAAGAGGTATTACATGCACTCCGTCTGGAAGATTAAATTAATGATTGTTTATCTTTTATGCGATATTTTTAAACTTTTCATGAATATCTGATTTTAAATTATTATGAAAGACAGTCACAGGCGTGATAATGTCTCATATATGGAGTATTAATGGTCAGTCACGTGGCCTTAATTGATCTATGAGAGTTTAAAACTGTTAACGTGCCCCGCACTGTATTAAGTGTAATTGATTTTCAATGGGCAGAATGATGACGCCAAGATGATTTTACACGAGAAATCATGTCTTGTTTGTCAGATCAAGGGCCGTAATGAAGTGCAACCATCAGGGACGATGCTAACTGCTACGTGGAAAGATCGCTCTGATTCACAGAAGGCCAAAACAGATAAAGATAAAAAGATTTGCGAAATGACAGATGAAATACAAAGATTAAAAGAACGACAAACTGTTGTAAGTTTGATTTTGTGTAACTGTCATCAACAATTCCCGTCATAGTATGTGTATATCAATTTTATCCTTGAGAGTGTCAAACTGGCCTGTGACATGGAAGAAAGCTTCTGGCTTACGTCATCGTGAGTACATGCAAGACTGCTTTGGCACAAGCATAACGATTTTACTTGAACTTTCCTAAATGACGTTTTAAACATTAAAGCCCAATACCTGTACCTTTTGTATTTACTCACCAAAGACATTCATCCGATCTTCAGAGAGATGTGAAGCCATTATTATCATTAATCCATTAGGCCATTGTTATGTTGTTGTTATGTCTTTTAAGACGTAACAATTTCATTCTGGCGATGGATTCGGTCGATTGTTTAATTTGTGTATACTCGCTCATGGTGACCATATCTGAAGGTTAATTAGTTGTTAAAATTTAAGTTGTGCGTTTGTCGCCATTGAATGTTTGGAAATTTTCTGTTGTCACACGTCGGTAAGCAATATTTACATAAATTGCTTTTGATTTCAAATCATCTTATCGAAAATGTGCAAAAAGATACAGCTAATGGGGCTTTGATGTCTCTTTTGGCAGTATGAAGATCGTATTCACGAGTTAGAAACACTGCTAGAAAGACACGACAAAAATGGCGATAGCTCTATAGTTGAAGTTCACCGGACAGAAGCCGAGACAACAAATAAAGTTAATGCCACACTCCCTGCAATCGAAGAAACTGACGCCAAAATGAATTTGAAAGATGTGGAGAGTTCATAGCAAAACACCTGGTACCAGGATGTTGAATGTTTTGAAAGTTTTCATTGATAAGGGATGGACGTGTTTGGCTTTCAAGATATGTTTCCATTACTTGAACACTTATCTAAAGATATTTATTTACAGATGTATTTATCATAGAGGTTATGCAAATCAAAGCATAATGTGAAACATTCATTCCAGAATTGAAAAATTTGTGATACCGTAACACTTTCCAGCCATGGATTTTGAATATGTTCTCCTAGGAATAGAACAGACTGGCTTATGTAATTCATTTCAAATAAAAAATAATTGCATTTTCCCCGGTGACAGTTAATTATTCTATACCACCCAATGAGTTATACAGCAGTTATGGTACTTTTAGAACTTCAATATAGATTTTACAATCCTGAACACAATTCCATGATTGCCCTCCAAACTAGAAACTTGAAATAATCGAAGAAAGGTGAAAAAGACGACATTGGCCGTTACAGTATAATAGACTATAACGTCCACTTTTTGAGCCACAAACTCATCTCGTCGTTAATTGACCCGGGTAAGAAAAATTGGCATAAAACTGCTAAGTTGGACAAATTTGGGAAGTGAACATACATTAGCGGACTAGATGCCTGTTTTGTAGACTGCGTCTATATAGCAGAGGCTAGGGTATTGTAATCAAGAGCATTTTACAAATTGTAAATTTTCTGATCACCACATATCTCAAACGATTGTATTTCACGGTATGTAGCCAAATATTTACCAAGTGTGGCGCGCTTCTTTCATATTTACATCTCCCTATCTGTTTCTTTTCGTTTTGTGAAAATAATGTAGTTTATATATTAGCATTATGTCTACCGCTTCCAATCGAATTATACAATGACAAAAAATTCATGAACATCAATTTCAATTTCTCTGTATGTAGTTTTGATCTGATTTCAAATTGATACATGTTTATAATGTATCATAATGTTATAATGTTTATACATGTTAAATAAAAAGAATTGAATTTCTAGCAATGGGACGCAATGCCATTATAATTCTGCACAAGCTTGTATATTGTTTGCACAGCATAGATACATACATTATCGAATTTAAGTTATATTTTTGAATGAATGATTTTCTCTAATTTTAACCGTTTTGCTGTCTCTTCTGACAGAAACATCCAAATGTCTAAACAACTTCGCTATGACCGATGAATCCATTTCAAGTGTGAGGCACAGCTGTGCATGTCTATTAACACCATGCCCCGTCCCACGTCTGTCGAAGACAATCAGTTAGTTAGTGAAGTTTGAGAACTTAAAAATCTAGGTAATGACGGAAAATGTGTAGCTCCAAATTTAGATGATCATGGCATCGCGACGCTGCACTCATTAATTATTCCGTCTTAGCAAGACTTTGGTGACTCACTCCATGGTTGCAGTGGCTGTCTATTTTCCTTAAATCATGATTTTCTCTCGTTCGCTCACCTTTTGACCAGCGTTTCACTTCGTGTGATCGCAAGTTAGCCGACCTAACATTTTAATCAAAAGGTCATTCATTTTCTTTCTTTTAATAGCGGTCATAAACCGTCAACAGTGGGTTTCACGCTTTATGGCGAGAAGTACCTGTAACCTCCATAAATGTAATATAATCTCCATAAATGTAACATCAACCATAATTGTAATAAAATGCACCCATTAATGTAATATCACCCATAAATGTAACAAAAATCAACCATAAATGTAATAAATCTACTTCGTCATTGCAACTGAGGAATTAGCCCTTAAATATTTATCTATGTAATAAGGAAAGCAACTCCACACATTATGCACATCTCAATTGCTTGCGTTTAGTGTGTTTTGTATATTTGAAAGTGTATTTTACGTTTCCCTATTTTGTGTACAGAACTGATTGGCCATGGCGAGACACAGCTGTAATCTGAATGTCAGGGTAGTCTACTCCAGAGTGGAGGAGACTGTATAACACTACGATCATTTAACGCCGTTTTCTCGCCATTTGCCGTACTTTCTTAATCAGTCGCCTCAAATTCGTCTTCAGTGGATAAAGTGTGTGGAATAATCGATAGATTGTCTGTATTTCTATGTTGTATCACTTGAAGTTTGTTCCTGTACTGGGGATGTTAGGATGTCTAAGTTTGTTCTTCTGTACTGGGGATGTTAGGATGTCTAATTTTGTTCCTGTACTGGGGATGTTAGGATGTCTAATTTTGTTCCTGTACTGGGAATGTTAGGATGTCTAATTTTGTTCCTGCACTGGGGATGTTAGGATGTCTAAGTTTGTTCCTGTACTGGGGATGTTAGGATGTCTAAGTTTGTTCTTCTGTGTCAAATTGTCTTCTTATCATACTTGCATCTTGAGTTTAGTATTCCGCATGCGGCATTCCTCAGCGATTGCAAGTGTATGTTATTCCTACAGTCCAAATGACACCAATAATTCTAGATAAACCTGCATAACTTTTACAAAATGTGGACAATTTAGTAAATGTGCAAGCAGTTACGTCAGACTTGTAACATCCTATTGAAACTACATGAGAAACAATTGGACTAAGTGGCAATCCAACGTATTTCTGAAGTCAGCCGAAATATCCAATTATGTGAATTAACACCAATTTACTATTATTGAGCTACACGACTTTAGATAACTCATTATCGAATATACAGGCCTATACTAGCCCTCCAATGACCTAGTCTTCAAATATTTGATAATTTTTTAAAAATATTCTTGTTATAACCATTACTTTTTGTGGCCCTATAGCTAGATATTTGTGACCCTATAGCTAGATATTTGTGACCCTATAGCTAGATATTTGTGACCCTATAGCTAGATATTTGTGGCCCTATAGCTAGATATTTGTGACCCTATAGCTAGATATTTGTGACCCTATAGCTAGATATTTGTGACCCTATAGCTAGATATTTGTTGCCCTATAGCTAGATATTTGTGGCCCTATAGCTAGATATTTGTGGCCCTATAGCTAGATATTTGTGGCCATATAGCTAGATATTTGTGGCCCTATAGCTAGTATTTGTGGCCCTATAGCTAGCTATTTACGATTTTTGTTTCAAACGGAAATCGCAAATAACTGTAGGTCCACAAAAAGTGATGAATACAATATCAGAAGAAAAGTCACTTTATTTCTGATATTGTGATCATAGAAATTATTAATTACTATTTGTACACTCTTTATTTTGTTTAGGTTACACAAAATTGATATTTGAATAAAGTAAATCGTCATTACTGCCGATAAGTTGTTCTGTCCAAGTTCTAAACTATTTTTGTATTCATGATTAAAATGCTACATTGACATAAATAGTTAATATGGCACTGTCCTTTCTATCATCTACGCATGCGTCACAGCGAAATATTATTGCAAATTTATGAGATTGCAGTTCCCTTGGTGAACATTCACAGCGACACTACAAAAACCAATAATTATTTCGGTATATGAAAGCATTTAGTGCTTAAGTACTGACATTTATACTCATATATTCATCTTGCAGTAATATATATTTTTGACAGCAAAATGTCACGGATCAGAAATAAATACTTTTAAAAATCAAACTTGATTTGCCCAGATTTTGACTGTTTTATCTTCTACAACCCTTTTAATACTTTTTAAACACGATCAATTTTGTTTCAGTCGAATGATGTATTACACAGGCCAGAAAAGACATAACATTGTTGGAACCATAGACCCTCGAGAAAAACCCTCGAGAAAAACGGGACATCTCGAGCGAGGGTCTATGTTCGCACGTATCCGTATGAAAAACGTGACGAAAAAGGTGACGGTAAACAATGGACAATCTCAATATTGAGATATTGATATTGCAGAGCTGATAACGCAGTAACTTCAGAAATATTTCAAAGTAGTTTTTCAGTGAAGCACATTGCACGTTCATTTCCATGATTTCCTAATAGGCGGTACGCTATTTACGTATATTTAACAGTTGTAATTTTCATGGCCTCCTTTTATCACATGATAAAGTGTCACGTCATATTTATTTCCGACCCGTTCACATGAGGCTACCGTTGTTTCGGAAAAAGAAGCTGAGGAATTTCAAGTTGACAAGTGGCAAGCCACCGGTATTAAATCCCACCTCTAGTTAATTCCCTGAGAACTGACGGGTACTTATAGCGCCGCCAACGGTTCTTCTCGAATTCTGCCAAATTCCAAGGTGCATTTTGGCACTGTTGATTACAAATAAACCATATCATCGAATGAAATCAAAACCGCATTGATTGTCTTCATTCTGAGGTGAAAATGAAAGGAAAAGTGCGAAAATGTCACCTTTTTGCCAAAATTCCAATGACGGTCACAATTCACTTTGAACGAGTGATGAAAACGGCTTTTGGCGGCGATGTGGTCATAGGTCCATTTTAAGGGCGAAACCATTTCTTCTCTGTGATTAAAAAATACGCTCTGCCGCAAACACTTGAAGACCCCGATGGTTTAATGAGATGTCAGAATTACCCATCCGCCAAGCAAAGAAACCACATCTATATGTCACAGAGATATATTTTTGCAAACTTTTAATTATATAACCTTAACTGTACATACTGAGGTAACTCGCCCCGACACTATGAAACTTAAAGTTATTTCGGCATATAAAAGAAGTTATTGCTGAATATG